>NC_048219.1:34695456-34892280 GCF_002007445.2 Ailuropoda melanoleuca | reverse complement strand
AAATGAATAAGAGCTTTGTCAGGGAAACTCACTGAAAGTAGAAATGCAATATTTTTGCCTAGGAGGCAGCTTGAAATCAAAACTTGAGGTGACACTGTGTATAGACCAGGAAAAATTTCTACTGGATAATACCTGCTCAGAGTTAGATCGAATCCTTGAATATCAGAGCAGAAAGGGGTGTTGGACACAACTCTACCAAACTTTTTTTTTTTTTTAAAGATAAAGAAAAGAAACCCAAAGTAGGCAAGCCAATTATCCAAGGTACCTGTTATGGACCAAATGTTTGTGTTCTGCCAAAATTCAGAAGTTGAGCTCCAGTCCCCAATGTGACTATATTTGGAGATAGGGTAAGGTTAAATGAGGTCATAAGGGGGTGGGCAGTCCAATAGGATTAGTGTCAAGAAGAGAGATCAGAGACAACCCACTCCCCCTCCCCAACCAATGTGAAGACACAGTGGGGAAAATGACTGTCTAGAAGCCAGAAAAAGGGCCCTCCCTAGAAATCTAATTGGCCAGCCTGTGATCTTGGACTTCCCAGTCTCCAAATCTGTGCAAAATAAATTCCTGTTGTTGAAGTCAGCCAGTATGTGGTATTTTCTTATAGTAGCACATGTATATTTCTTGGCTCTGTTCCTTTATGCCAACTAGACCCTTAGTTGCTGTGCTACTTGCTATATGACTGGGGCACCTAACACCTACTCTCTGAGCCTCTTTCTAGCATAGTAGCAAAGGGGTAATGATTCCTGTTTGCTCACTTCCTAGGTTCATGGTAAAGATAGATGCTATGACAGAACTGGACAAGTTTTGCAAATTGTACAGTTCAAAGCAAATTAATTTTGTTCTTATACTAGATATCAAATATGGGTACATGGAATGAAGTGAGAGAAAGAGTATAACTAGGGTGCTAACAGGCCTTGGGGGTGGGTTCATAGGGAACACATACACAAAAGGGTTCAAATAGAAATGGAGGAGAATGAAAAGATGTTGGAATGCAAAATGGCTTGTTTTTGAGAGCTAGGCACATGCATCCATCATTTTGTATGGTCATCACATGCACCCTGAAAAGATGGTTTGGTTTTTACTAGAGAAGAAACTGAGGCTGTGAGAGGTTCATTGGGTTGCTGAGGTAATGGGTGGTCAGGTAAGATTTGTATCTGAATCACCTGGCTCAGCATCCATGTCTCTGCCTCACCGTGGGCCACTCCAGAAACTTGAAGGTATCTGTGTGGATGACCCTCTTTGAGGTCCTTTTGCCTGTAGCATGCCAGTCCTCCCATTTTCCCATGGGTCGTGCCCTGACTGAGTAGTGGGGCTGTGCCAGTAAGGTGGCTTGGATAGTGAAGGTTCAGAGGTCATCGTGCAGATGATCATGGTGACCCCCCACAACAGCCTCCTCCTGCTCCATCAGGCCACAAAAGACAGGAAATGGCATGGACGGTTCTTCATTTTTATTTCAGTGTATAGGCCATGTAATTTGTCTTTGCTTCAGTTGTGTTTGGTCTATAAATCTGAGCTCTGGGATGAGGGCAACAAGAACTAGTCATGTGTATGGACATTACTAGTAGGCATGGACAATTCTTCATTTTTGTTTTGATGTATAGGCCATGTAATTTGTCTTTGCTTCAGTTGCGTTTGGTCTACAAATCTGAGCTCTGGGGTGTGTGTGACTTCCAAGTCAGGCCTGGGTTCAAAGCCCAGTTACACCACTGCTTACCTGTTGGCCTAGTGCAAGTTTCTTCTAGATCTCAGTTTATTTACTTGTGACATGAGGATAGCACCTTACTTGTAGGGTTATTGTGTATAGTGATGTTGAATGTAGTTTTCTATGCAGTAGATACTCAAAATGTGAGAGCCATTCCTTGAATTCATTTATAGAAGAAAGAGAAATTTTTTGTCTCCCTGTTAGTATCCCAGATCCTTCAAGTCCAGTTACTATCTTTTTTCTTTCTCTACACCTTTCTTGTTTGTTCTCAAATTAGCCTTTGTTTCCTACAATTATATTTCTGATAGGTCCTACTCTTCATTTTTTCTGGTTTGCCCTCCCAGCTCTGTTTATCTCTCCAAATGGATTCTTTTGTTTTCTGCCTCTCTTCTTCTGTCTTCTTTCCCCCCTCCCTTTGTCCACTCTGCATCCCAGACTTGCTACATGTAGTAATATAGAAAGCTGTGTTTGTCCTGAGTTTGTTTCCAGCTCCATTCATTATCTGTCTTGCTCCAGGAATTTTTGAGGCCAAAACATTTGGCTGTGGAAGTGACTCCCTGTGGCATCCGTTGAGGTTCATCTGGATTCTGCAGCCAGCAGCCTTTGAAGCCCTAGAGTGCATCTGGTAGAAAATGTTTTTGGCCAACAAGGAGCTCAATTATCTATGCGCTTCCCCCCAATCTCTCTTTCAATCTGTTAAAAACATCCAGATTTCTTGGGTTCCATTTAGAATGGAAAACTATAACCACTTGGGAACTCCAATAGTAAAAACCTTTGCTGGCTCCCCATTGCCTATGGAATGAACGCTAAAGCACTCTGCAGGCAATCAAGGCCCTCAGAGTCCAGCCTCACAGCCTTTAATCAGGGGTTCTTAATCTGGGGTTTGGGAATCCCTTGAAGTTCCAAGCAGAATTGTTTGTACGTACTTCCCCCACCCCCTTCTGGATAGAAAGTTCAAAGCTTTCATCAGTTTCTCACAGAATTCCCCAAATCAAAATGATTAAGTACCCATCAATCCATGAGGCTTGCCCCTGAATCAAGTAACTGACACATCAAGCTATCATTTTCATAGCCTTAGTTCTGACCTTCTTGCCCTTCTGTGCCCCTTCCTACTGCCTTCCTACCCCACATCTTACAACTTCTCCAACTTTCCTACTTACTAGCTTCTCTCCCCTGGTTTCTCTTGGTAGCATTGTCCTGGTCTTCAAAGCTCACCATTGGTTTTATTTTCCTGATGATGACTTTGTCTTTTGTGATCATTTTTCTTACAGTGTCTTAGTTTGGCTTCCCCTCAGCAACAGACCCTGACACTAAGTCAGATGTAAATAGTATGTTTTGAGGGTGAATCCTAGGAAACCTCAATAAGAGAGTGAAAAAGTAAGACAAGGCAGAGAAGGAAGCTAGTAGAGAATTATTATCAAAGAAGTTACAAACGTGGGCAGCTGGAGCCTAGTTCTGCAGAGCAACACACGTTTCAGGGTTTTCCTACCTGAATTAAGTGCAGAGAGGCATTTATTCACCCTTAATCCTTGCTTGGGGAAGGGGGAGAGCAGACATCAATTCTCTAGCACTCTGGACTCCTCGCATGCAGGCAGAGTGGGCTATGGTAGCAAGAGAGTCCTGGGTGGTAGCAGTGGAAGTTGGACTGGCTTGTACAGAAATGGTGCATGATGAAGGGATACAGATTGGGCCGCAACAGTGTCTGCTACGTGACCTCAGCTGTACTTAATTTACCTGCTTCTTCTGACTACCTAGACTTTTTGTAGCTCTGGCTTTTTGTAGCTCCCAGTCTAACCTAGTCTTTTTGTAGCTTTTTGTAGCTCCCAGTCTTTTTGGGACTGGGTTTTTGTAGCTCCCAGTCTAACCTAGTCTGGCTTTTTGTAGCTTTTTGTAGCTCCCAGTCTAACCTAGTCCTTGGGCTACCTCTCCTTACAGGAGGCACTTCTTTTGTGTTTGTTGCATCAGACCTCTGGAATTCCCAGGTGTAAACACTGTCTTGTGCCTGTCTGATTTCTTATTTTGTTCCTTTTGCCTATGATGTCCCTGTCATGTGCTAAAGACTTAATCATAATTCAAGGCTAAGGTAAAATGTTCTCATTTTTACAAGTCCACCTAAGTTAGAATCAAACACCCCCTCTCCCTTGGTCCCTTAACATTTCATGTTTGCTTCTATGAGGTTAGCAAAACATTATGGGTAGATGTATTGTCTCCTTTCCTAGGAAGTGGAGTTGGAGGTCAGGTATTGGTTTATTTATATTTGCATCTCAGAGATGAATCAAATGCCTGGCATACAGTACGTATTTGAAAAAGATTTGCTGAGTTGAAGTTCACAATATCTAAGAATACAGTTCTTGACTGTATCACCCCATTGGACATGGACTGTTTTGTTCGGTCTCTAAAATCTAACTCCATAAGTGGTTTATTTGAGGGATAATTTTTTTTTCTTGCATTAATCTATGTGATATCCTCATCTCAGTTGCCTTTCTGGAAATCAGTGCTTTAGGATTGCCCTAAAATTATCTTATAGAGGGACATCTGGGTGGCTCAGTTGGTTAAGCTGCTGCCTTAGGCTCAGGTCATGATCCCAAGGTCCTGGGATTGAGCCCCGCCTCGGGCTCCCTGCTCAGCGGGGAGCCTGCTTCTCCTTCTTCCTCAATCCCAACACAACAAATATTTACTGAGCGTTAACTGTATTTTAAGTACTGGAAATACTCACCTAAATAAACTTTCAAGGAACTCTCAGTCTTACTTCACCACTTCCTGGTCATATGACTTGGACACGAAATTTGTCATTAGCTGCCTCAGTTTTCCGAGAGGATTAGATTCATTATCTTTAGAGGAGCCTATTTCTAATTCTGTGATGCTCAGACCTTTTGGATGTTAATGTTAAAGATAATCTTTTTGACCCTTTCAGATCCTGCTTCTTCTCCTGTATCAACACTAAATTAGGACTAATATAGTTGGAACCACAGTGTCTAGCCTGTATTTACAACCTTGGAGCAATGCCTGTATCTGTTCGTATGCATGCAGAACTCCTATGACCGGATGGTAAAGTCCTTGCAAAAGTGTCCAAGTCTCCCTGCCCCAGAACATGTGTGTGGGACTGGGTTATTATAAAATAATGATGGACTAGTGAAGATCTTTTGGGTAGTTTCAGGCCCATTTCCATAATTCTTACACAGCGTTCAAGGGTCAGTTCAGATGTGTCCTTCAGGAAACCTGTGAGTGTTCAGGTTGGGCTAGGTACCCCTGCAGTGGTCCTCTAGCATCTGGTGCTTGTCATATAAATATTATTATCTGTGTTTCCACCTACTTGACTGTCAGCTTATTGAGGTCAGGGGCTGTATTTTGTTTGGCTTCTTCTCGAAAGGAGTGTCTGATATAAAGAAGGTCTCCATCACTCTTTGTAAATGGAATAGAACTCACATGTACATATTTTCTTGTTTTGGAAGGAGAATCCATGGTAATTCCAGAGATGGGTGATTTTCCCAGCAGACTTTTCTCTTACATCCTCTTTTTCCTCTCATGCATTCAGTCTTCCATTACCTTCTTGAATGATTTATAGGGTGGGTTACATACAACTCCTACAATGAAGCCAGACTTTTTTAACAGTACTTCTGGGGCTAGCTTCTGGAGATACGTGTTCACTCAGGCTCTTACTTCACCTTTCCATTCCTTTGTTCAGAAAAGGAGGTGTTTTATGCTTTCTGGAGGGTGAGAGAGGCTCCAAGTTATTTAAGTTAATCAACATAAAATTTGGTGAATACAGTGGGCAGAAACATGCCATGTCTGTTTTCTGGGGGGTATTAGTAATTGTAGAAACCATTGGATAGATTTTAAACTCTTGACGTGTCTCATCATTTTTATGGCCCTTACCAGATATTTTCTTTGATTTTAATTTACTTTGCATGGATTTTTCCTGCCCCCAAACATTTTAGTGCTGTATTATCAGAATGTAGCTTCAGGAGTTCAAGGGTATGTCCAGTCTTGTCCATACCAAAGGATGAGATTGATGAGAGTCCTTTCCACAGGGAGGCAAAGAGGCCTAGGGCTGAGAAGCCGTTTCAGTTATCCAGAACAGCCAAAAGCAAGGTAGCCAAGGGGGGAGGGGATTAGGGGGTGGTGGGGGAGGCAGAACAATCCGTGTCCAGAGCAGCCTGGGTTCTACACTATAAAAATGCTGTAAGTGGAATTGGGAGGGAGACAGGATACAGACATGAAAAGGTAGGCCACTTACTAGAACACTCTAGATCAGAAGAATGTGAGATGTGAGCTATAGAAAATAGAAAATGGTTAAGGAATGAAGTTGTCAGTAGAAGAAGCCACAGCACCAGCTGTTTTAACTGATGCCTCATGTATAATGTAGGGACAGGTGCAGCACCTTAAAGAGATTCCAGTTGTCTGGACAGGAGATACAGACAGAAGGTCCCTGTTAATAGCATTTTGCCTTCACCTATAACACTTTCCAGTCCCTGAAAACTTCTAGAGTAGAATTGTACTATCCGTGGAGAGAGTAAACATCTTAGGCAGTCATGCCTTTTGTGATTTTCCTCCTGGATCTATTTCCCATTCATTTGGATTTTACTTAAAAAAAAAAAAATCATTCCACTGACCTACCATGCCTGTACCTCTATTGTGTGGTATGTGAGCTTGTGGGATAGCTATGAAAAGTCAAATATAAAACAGGTGTCCAAGCACTGGAAACAAGAGACAGCAAGACCAAATTAATTCCAGTACCATGCAAGAGACACCCCCTATCTCAGTTCAACCCTAAATGCTGCCCCTGCAGCCACCATCCCTCTTGTTGTGGCTTCAGATGTCCCATGCATATGCCATATATTATGGAGTTGCGGCTCTAACAGGAAGGAATGGTTTCCATGCAGTTCAGCTAACAGTCCCCCTTTCTCCTCTTACACTAATGCTGACCTCTCCCCCTGAAGAATAAGTACACTCTCTCAACCCAGATAGACCACAATGCCATATTACTTTTTCAGGTTTAAATTCCTTACTCACAAAATGGTTGCCAAAAAGCAAGCAAACCTTATGCTCATTCACTACAACCTTGGTGGACTATCCCCTGAAATTAACAACAATTAGCTATTTAATTAAAGGTACAAATTGAAGTCTAATTACTGAAAACCATGGACTGAAACCCAAGACCCTCAACTCAATAAGTATCTCTTGGTTTTATAGTGGAATTGAAAGAAATGGAAAATTCATGTCTTTCTGCAGGAAGCTTAGTGTCTAAAGTGATTCAGTCCACATCTTCTGAAATTGACAGCGTTTGGTTCCATGAGGACAAGAGATATAGTTTAGACATCATTCCTGGTCCTAAGGAGCTCACGGTCCAGTGAGAAAGATATTCTAGGGTACAATCTGTTGATACAATATGATTAATTCTATCCCTTTTGGAGGTATAAATTAAACATCTCCAAATCTCAGTCCCATTGACTTCAATCAGGCCTTTCTTCGCAACTCAGAATCACTACTGTGATTGAGTCATTCTAAGGAATTTGAAATAAATTCAGCGGGTCAGTCCTGATAACTATTGCCCTGCAGAGAAAAAAATGAGAAAATTTGAGCTGTGGCCTACATGGTCCTGTTCTCTGCTGTAGTTGTTCTCATAGGGTGTCTCCACTCAGAACAATTGGTGAATAGCTTGACCATTGCTGTGAGTGCTGCAGGGTCCCAGACGCGGTCACAGAGAGCAAGTGTACCCGTCTGCGGGGAGGTCAGGTATTGAAGTGCAAGGAACAACTAAAAGTAAAGGCTTGCCCCCATGTCCCTGCTAGTACTGGCTAAAAGGGCATAAAGCTGTCTTTGGTTTAGAGTTCAGACATGAGAAGGTGGTGTGTTTGATATGTTTTCCAAATTAATGCTTGAGATTCTCAATTTGAGAAGATATTGGGATGGAGTTGCTGGGAGTTTTATTTTATTTTAAAGGGGCAGAACTGAGGGAGATAGTCATTAGTTCAGCATTGGTCATGTGGATTCCGGGGCCCCTGTGAAACATCTGAGAGCAAATTTTGAATAGGCATTTGGATATAAAGGACTAGAGCTATAAGAGTGGCCGGGCCAGAGATATAAATTTGTGTACCATCATCATATTATTATTAATTCTACATTGTAAATGAGGTTAATAACTTGCCAGAGTTTCGTCTCTTGCTGGTTCTCTGTCTCGCTCTCCTTCCTGTATCCTTCTGTGCCTAGAGCTGAGTCTTGTTCAAGGGAGATGCTCAGTAAATATTTTCATATATCCCCAAAACTCCTGAGATAGACATCTCAAATCCACTTAAAATCTGCCAGCGACTCTTGTCATTTGGAAGAGTGTGCTTTGAAACTGAGCTCTCTGATGACTGCACTCTGAGAGACAACAGGCAAGGAAACGCGCGGTGAGACTGCTAATTGCATTTACTGGACCACACGCCTTCCCTGGCTCTCAGAGGAATACATGTTTCCAAGAAATATGGGGTTTGTCTGAGGTCCAAGGGCACTTAGACAATGGAGAAAACAAGTCCCTCAGGTGTGGTTATTGTCTCTGCCTGTCTCAAGACCTGACTCCCTGCTGTCTTATTTATATCCGGACAACCAGGACTTCAGGATATCTGTGTTTAGATTTTGTGTATAGAAATATAAGGCTTTTGTCTTAGTTTGGGTGGATAACACCCTGTCCAGTGTTTTCAGTGCTTTTCATGTGAATTGCTTATGGGGTTCTAGATTTGGAGACTGAAGTCTGGGCTCTGTAGGTTACTTCTGACCCCTAGAAGCATATGACCTTGAGCAAGTAACTCTGATTGTCTGAGCTCTGTTTTCTTTACTCATAGTGGGGTGTTAACATTCCCTGCTCCTGGGGTGGTTGCAAAGGTTTAGTGAGGTGGCCAGTGTGAAATTATGTACCACGTGTTCATCAAAAAATACCTGGTGGGTGTTAGCAAAGCATACTCCTCCAAGTCTTTTGGGGGCTTAAGACTTCTTGCCCATCTTCAGTTGGGGAGACCCTCTCATCCCACACTTCTGTGGCTACATGGTGCTACCCTGCTTCAGAAAGCAGCCCTGAGATAATATTTAAACCACTGTAATATATGCGAATTGCTTTGTCTCTCTAGACTAGCCCCTTCTCTTGGGGTAAATTGCTCTTGCTCTAATGATGTGTTCTGGTGGAGGCTGCTTATCGTAGATCCTGTCCTTAGCCAGAGAAATTGGCTCCTGGATTAAGCCATTCCTAGACCTCCAGTCCTTGAACAATAGTTATTAACCTAGGAATGTGCACAGTATCCAATGGGGCCAATATCTTTCGCTTGAAGTTTACATGAAAACTGATCGTAGAAGGGCCGGATTTTCTTTCCTGTTAATGTAGGAAGAGAAGTGGAGGCAACAAATGGGGAGAGAGTCCTGATAACAAAATCAGTTCCAGCTTCAGCCCCTGCTTTGTCCAGATGCATGGGCCAGTAGATTCCTTCTTTTTGCTGACACTAATTTGGTTGGAGTTTTGCACTTGTAGCCGTCATAATTGTTCCAGTTATTTATTATTGCATCACAGACTACCTCCACATTTAGTGATATAAAAGAAACGATGTAGATTGTGTCTTGGATTCCATGGGTCGGGAATTTAGACAAGGTGCCAGGAGAATGGTGTTTCCCTGCTCCATAGTATCTGAAGCCTCAGCTGATTAGACTGGAATAGATGGGGTGACTCAAACAGCTCAAAAGCTGGGACTGCCAACGGAGCTGAAGGTTCTCCACTAAGATGGCTCCTTCACCCACCTCACAGGCACCGGGCAGTCTCAAGGAGGAGCATTGGGAGAGAAAGTAAAGACAACAGGTGAAGCTGCATGATCATTTATGGTCTAGATTCTGAGGTTACAATGTATCACTTCTGACATACTCTGTTGGTAGAAGCAATCAAGGAAAGGGGACATGACCCAACTACTTGATAGAAGGAATCTCAAAGACTTTAAGGCCATTAAAAAAATACAAAGAAACATAACGATATTAATTTAAAAACCTGTCTTCCTTTTTTTGTATTCCGTCTCATCATTCTAGCCCCTCATCTCTGTCAACCCTTACACTGATGCCTTCAAAGCTTACACCTCCTCCAGGAAGCTCTCCTTGACCTTCTTTATTTTACTCAGAACTGCCTTTTGATTCTTTGTTAAAAGGCAAAACATTTATTTGAACTAAAGAAAAACCAGAGTATCCTTATTAATCATTGTCTCCTTGGTACTGATGATGGTCATTTCTTGTATATTCTTAGGTACATCTATGAATCACAGAACCATAGATGTTGAAAGCTGAAAGGGATGTGAGAAATAATCTAGTTGATACTTTTAATTATGCATATTCATTTTAAATTATTAAATTTAAATTAAATTAAATTATTAAATTCAACTCTATGCCAGCTATTGTGCTTGGTATGGAAGATAAAAAGTTGAACTAAGCGCACAGAATATCCTTATAAGAAGTTTATAATCCAGGGAAGCATTTCCGAAAGCATCTTCTGAAAAGTTAGTTTGCACTGAATGTTAAGCATTTTATGAAGAATAAAAGTTATGTTAAATATTTGAGAAACACGGTGTTTAACAAAATTAAACATGCTCTTCATAAGTTTTTTTTTTTTTTTAGGGCTTCTAATGTGCATCTGTTAGCTTTGAACAAATGTTTGTCAAATGAAGATTATTGGATGAAAGTGCATTGTAGATCTCCAAGGTAGGGGTGAAGTTCTCTGACCTCATAGCCCCTTTCTTTGAAACTTACACCCAAACTGTTCTGTGGAAAATATTTTGGGATTGACAACAGAAAGAGAAATCAAACTAATTCCTTTTCCATTCCTCTCTTTGTCTTTCAAGTTGGATTTGTGCACGGCCTGGGCTTCTGCCTCAGTGTCCCTGTGTGCATTCCTAATGCCCTGATGAAGTGTAGACACATCCCCCATAGTCTGCTGGTTGGGAAACTCCAACAATCTAGCCTCACTCTTGCTAGGACTCCCCTCTAGGAGTTGTGTCTAGTGCCAGACACCTGATGGGCAGACATTCTGCTTTGAATGGACTAATGTTTCAATCCATGATGCCAGTATTTGCTATATTTTGGGAATTCCCCCATCCATTAGATTGAACCTAAAATGCTGCCTGACAGAAATGTGCCTGAATCAGCTGGCCTCCTCTTGGCAAGTGATAATAAGACTAGTTACTATTTACAAGGGATTCACATAAGACCAGGTCCTGGGTTAAAGTATTCTCAATCCTTTTATTGGGTTGAACCATACCATATTACCATTTTTGTAGGTCAGACCAGTCAAATATTGGCAATCATGTGGTTGTACCAAATATCACTTAATCTTTACAATGTTTCTATGAGTTAAGTCTTAGCTGGGCCAGGACAAGGCACATGGACATCATGGCAGCTGAATAATTTGTGCTCTTTCAAATTGACCATCTTTAAATTTCTAGTACTTATAGAGAGGCTGAGGGTAGTGTGGGGGAAGTGAATAGAGGGGGTTCCTGTTGACCAGCCAGCCATTCTTCTATTTATGGGAGAATTACACTCTGGCCCAAGATTTCATAAAGTACTCTGCCAAACAAAGTCCTACTATTAATCAGAGATACCTATACTTAGAGGTGGTCTAGCAACTACTTACTTATACTTAATATTGCTCTCCCTTCCCCAGCAATTGATTAAAATATTCCTCCTAGCTACATATTCCATTCTTTGTGAAAGAAGTTCTGGAAAATACTTTTCTCCTACTTCATTTCATTCTCAATAATATTATGACGCTTTACATATAGCTGCTTGGATCCTGGTAGATTTCATCTGGCTCTAGTTATATTCTCTCCATTTTTCAGATCAGGAACTCAAAGCTCAGATAAGTTAATAAACATGTTAAAGATCACACTGCCAGTATGGGCTAGAGCTGGGGTTTGAATTCAGATCTGGATGACTCCACATCCAGTTGTCTTAACCACTACAGAGTCCAGCTCTTTTTGCCCTCAGGCATAATTTGCCTAGTTCAGCTAGCTAAAAACATAGTGCTTAAGAGTGTGGCCCGCTTGGGCTTGAATGCTGCTTTGCCATTTACTAGTTGCACATGTAGGGTAAATTACTTAACCTCTCTGTTTCAATTTCCTCATCTGTAAAATAAAGATAAAAATGCATCCTTAAAGATGTTGTGAAGATTCAGTGATTTAAAATAGTAGCTTTTGCTATCATTTATTATATCCTATCCCCATACGATTAATTTCTATCTTCCTTGCTTTTCTATTGGCCTGTGTTGCTGAAGACCCAGTATGTCTTGGGCTAGAGTTTAATTAATCTGGAGCCAGCCTATTTAAAAGTCCACAGAATCTGCATCCTCCACTTGGAACTAGTGCCCAGAAATTCTAAATGACCAACATTAGCGGATTAAATGGTACAAATTTAAAAGCCACCAATAATCCCCTAGTGTTAGATATTTAGATTCTGCCAAACTTTTGCAATTATAAACACAAAGAGCAGGGACAATTAAAGGAAAATAAAATAGAAAATTTAAAAGGTCAAGAGACTGATTATATAAACAGACAATGGCCAGACCACATGTGACAATAGAACTCTGACCTATGACCTCTGCAACCAACAACCTGGGAAGGCCACCTTATACCTCTGCAGCAGTCTGCCCAGGGTTTGGTCAGTGATTGCCAACTGCTCTATTCTGTGCTCTTACTTCCAGCTCAGAACTAAGCAGAGAAAGCCAAATACGCTCCCAAACTGATCACGTGAGGTGCTTCTCGTTAGCCTGACTCCGGCTTCCTCACGCCAACAACCTCCAATTAAAGCCTACCTGAAACTTTCCCATTTTTCCTTCTGAAAGGTGTTCCCACTCCCCTGCCTGCCTTTGAATTTCTACCAAATGTAGGTAAGAGCAACTAACTCCTTGCTACAGCAAGCTCTGAATAAATAGCCTCTGCTTGTTCTCATTTTGGTGGTCTTTGTTGATTTCTAGTTTTCCGGAGGTTCCACTGAGGTATGGTCTTCACTGCCCATTACATGGACACCAGCCTTCGAGCAGGTGCAGCACCCACAGACGCCCCTTGTGCCTTGCTGTTCACAGCTGATTGACTCAGTGCTTATATGGTGAGTGAACACTGGGTCTGAACTCCATACTCTTGCATTGAGATTCTTGGCTGTCTATTCTCAGTTTAGTAGGTGGGTTTTGTTATTAGCTCTGATTTGTTCAGCATCCTTGGTGGAATCAGGCCATTCCTTTTTATCCCTTTGCTCTCTTCTGTGCTTTTGCTTAGGCCTTGTAGGCCTGTTGTTTGCACCACCCCATAGACTGGTGAGTGTGAGGTTCTTACCCATACATATTTTGCTGTGGGTCACCAATGGGTAAGGTTCTCCTTCCATCTAAATATTTTGTCCTAAGAGCTTAGCTTTGATCCAGAGAGACTGTTTTCTCTTTCCCTGCCTTCTGGGTTGTCTGTCTGCATTTAGAGGCTGCCAACTGTCACATTAGGGCCCTGAGACACAAAGTGCACAAGCATCAATTTCAACTGACTGTTGCCAGCTCTCATGGGGTTGTTTAAGTATAAATCCTTTCCAAGTCTCAGGAAAAACTCCTGTCTTATATGTACTCTCATTGGAATCCTATTTTTTTCAATTATCTCTCTACATGACACAACTTCACCAAAGATGATTTAGGCTTTCAGTGGCCACTCTAGGGAATGTTTGAACTTGAACAAAATTATTCATTTGAGAGACGCTTTGGAAGATAAAAGGAATTAATATTTCTCAGGCCCAATGAGTAGAATTTTTTGTTCGTTTGATTGGTACACAAACAGAACTCTGATTAAAAGAATTGCTTTATTAAAGGATGTTTTGCCCAAAGTTAATGAGTCATTTGACAAACTTAAGTAACAGTAATACTATACTTGTTTTCTCTAGTAAATAATTTCCTTCTTTGTCCTCTGGTTGCCTTCCTATATCCAGTTCTCCTTCTCTCTATTCTTCAGACCTGTCTGGTTCTGTACCTCTGTTGACTCTTCTCACCACTATACCTTGACAAGATGCCCTACCTTTTCCCAAAGACCCCGTTGAAGACCTCAAAATGTCAGTTGCCTCTAAACATCCATCTTGCTTATGAACCAGATATGCTGGCTACAGAATTGAAATCATGAACCCAACCTGAATTAAGAACTATAAGGATTTCCCTAAACCCAGACATAACCAACCGTTATTCTTAGAAGAATTTAGAATCATTTTGAGCACATAGAACCTACAGTTGCCTGACCTATATCAACTTTTATACAGGTTGGTTGGAACCTTAAATGGTAGATCTTAGATGGCAAAAAGAATTGAACTGACCCAGAAAGGGACCTACAGGATCTCTCTTTCCACAGTAAGCCTGAGGGTCAAAGAAAGCCCTGAAAAGTAGGGTAAAGTCTCCTGAAAGTTCCTTCTTAAACATTTCCATTAAAATTAATTGGATCACAATTTGATCATGCAAATAGAGAAGAGAGGAAATACATATATACGTCTGTATGTGTATATATATTTTTGTTTTAATTTTTTAGAAAAGAGGGAGTTTTAGGAGATTTTGGGATAGACTCTGACAACATCTGAGAGTTAAAGCACTGACATAACAGCAGCGCTCTTATTGAAGACTTACTAAGGAAATAGAAATTAGAAGGGAAGTAGCCATTTTACTGAACTACAACACCTGGTAGAACATTTTGAAAGTGCTATGGTACACAGAGGAAACAGGACCTCAAATAAACATATAATCTTGCAATCAGTTGGGTGGCCACTTCCTAACAGACTACCTATTGACAAGAATACCTGTAGAAATGGTTAACAGAAGGAACAGTGGAAAATAGATTATCCCACCTTGGAAAAGAAAAACCAAGACAAAGAAAAGTTTCTCAATTCAAATCAATGAGATTGTTCTAAGGAATGAAAAAGTGCCCAATATTCTGCCTAGACTAGTCTTAAACATGCAAGGTAAATTCATTATGCATATAAACAGTCAAACCTCCACTATTACTGGTAGATAAGTATGCTATTCTTTCTATGTTAAATTCTGCCACCTTTGATCAACCTCTTCCATGCAGCAAACATACCATACAGATGGTAGGTATTTCAAATAATTCACAGATTCCTTATCTCCTAGCCCTTACCTATACCCTGTTCTGTGATACTGTCTTTGCAAGTTTAATAAGAAGAGACTTACTTTGTAAATGGAATTGTAATTAGCATATCAGAGGGACAATTTCCTGAGGTCCGGAGGTCTCCTCTCTTTATAATCAAGTTGTGTCTGCTTTGGATATACCTTTGCCTTTTCCATTATAATTGATGTGTATCTCAAGTAAAGATCTTGACAATTGATAAATTAATACTTTAACTGACATAGGAAAAATAATTGGTGCAGAAGCTATTAAAGTTCAGATAGATCCTACCAAACTGTTACCCAAACTTTCCCAATATCCCTTGAAACCAGAGGAAAAGAAGGACTTAAACCTAGAGTTTATGGCTTTTTAGCCAAATGTCCCTTTATAGCCTGAACTAGGTCTTGTATCACTTTTATCTTTCTGGTAAATAAACCAAATGGATGAAAATATTGATTTTTAAGATCTCGGGACCGTCAAAAAAGTTGTAATTTTTTGGGAATACCTAATCCAAGTAGCATCCTTAAGCCATTGGATTCACTGTAGTGGACCTTTGTTCTGCTTTTTCAGTTTGCCCCTTGTAAAGGACAGATAAAATTTTTTTGCCTTTATCTGAGGAGGACAAAAAAAGATTCTGCGGCAGTCAGTTCCCCAGTGGTTCACTGAAGCATCCTTCTGTTTTCCACAGGTCCCCAATAAAGAATTAAATGATCTACATCTGAAACTAATGATGTACTATATATTGGCTAATTGAATTTAAATAAAAAAGAATTAAATGATCTTAATTTTAAAACAAATAATTGAACTAAACAAACAAAAAGCAAAATCAGACTTATAAATACAGAGAACAAAGTAATGGTTGCCAGAGGGGAAAGAGGGTGGGGAGATAAGCAAAATGGGTGAAGGGCAGTGGGAGATACAGGCTTCCAGTTCTGAAATGACTAAGTCATGGGAATAAAAGGCGTACAGCATAGGGAATATAGTCAGTGGTATTGTAGTAGGATAGTATGGTGACAGATGGTAACTACCCTTGTGTTGAGCATAACATAACCTATAGAGTTGTTCAATCACTATGGTGTGCATCTGAAACTAATGTTACGTTGTGTGTCAACTATATTCAAGTAATAAAAAAATCTAAATTTCCCCGATGATTTAGTTCTGAGACAATATGTAGATGATCTCCTACTTTGTTCAGAGAACAAGTAAGCCTGGAAAAAGATTCTGTTTACTTTATCTTAGTCCAAGCAGAAAGAGACTTAACATTTCAGAAGATAAAATTACATTTTTGCCAAAACATAGTCCATTATTTAGGGTAAGGCCTATTCATAGAGAGAAAAACATGATCTTCCAGTTGACTAAAAAATATGCAAACTTTCCTACATCCCTCACAATATAACAATTGAGAGCATTTCTCAATTTTACCTGGATGTTGCAGACAGTGGGCACCAAGTGTTTCTGAAATTGCAGTACTTGTTTATGAATTAAGTCCCCAGTGAGATACGCCCTTCTCTGGGAGCCCAAACATGAACAGGCCTTCTGGAACTTGAAAATGTTTCTTCCATAGCCTCCTTCCTTAGGCATCTGTAACTATGAAATGCCCTTTGTTCATACGTGAACAATCTGGACAAGCCTTTGAGTTTTAACTCAACTTTATAGGATAAATAAAAAACCTATCACTTACTATAGTTTCATTCTTAATCCAGTTACAAAGGCTTACGTCCCTTATCTCAGGGCAGGAGCTGCTGCAGCAAAACTCATCCATACTTCTAACAACTTAGTTCTAGGTTTCCTGCTTGACCTCTTGGTTCTTCACCCAATATAGACACTATGACTGACTGAAAACACTCAACACTTTTTAGTGATCAGATTAACCTTTTAGGAGAGTATCACTCTCTCCCTTTCACATTACTATTCACTACTGCAAAACCCAGAATCTTTCCACTCTCCAGAAGAAGAAGGACCTCATCATCCTTCCCAGTTAGGGAAGTGTCTTCAGCTCACTGAAATTTGTAAGAGTTTTCCATTCAGAACTTTGTTCTAAAGTTATTTTTGATGAATCACACTCAAAACAGAAACTGGTGGTTATCAAGCAGAATTTGCTATCTCTAATTTAAGTTATTCTTTATAATACAGCCCTCTACCTAAGGCAAAATCAGCCTGGAGAGCAGAACATAGTGCATTGATTAGATCTTATAAAGACCTGGCCAAAGACCAGAGTGTAAATGTGTGCACACACATGCCCAAAGAGCAGATATAATTTTGGAGTAACACCTAACTTTGAGATGCTTTGAAAACAAAGGATTTATCACCTCCTCTGGAACCTTCATCCAAAATGGACAAGTTAAGGAACTTTTAGATGCTACTTCTTAGAAAAATAGCTATTATGAAAGTTGAGGTCCATGAAAAGAGAACTAAATTTTATCCAGCTTCTACCCTCCATGGGTCTACATATGTTTTAGTTATTGTATGTCTATTTTTGGGATGTACTGATGTTGAAATATTCCCTTGGCAAAAACCTACCACCCTTACAGTTGCTAAAAAGCTGCTTGATTTTTTTGTTTGCAAGCTGGGGTACACTAACTTTTATATTAGATGATTGAGACACACATTTTATGGGAACCATTATTAAAAAGCTTTGTAAGTTGTCACCAGAAATTGCACTGCCCATGCCATCCAAATCTTTTGTAAAGATTAAGAGAAACAATGGCATTCTTAAAATTAGCATAATTATCAAAACCTTCAGTAACCCTTGGTCAAAGGTTCTTCTACTAGGTCTTAATGTCCATGTAATCTACTCTCTTGGGGACACATTTAGTTATCCATGTATGAACTGGTATATGGAAGGCCTGTGCATTAAGGGATTTCACCTCTAATACTAGAACCTGCCCTATTACGTGAAGACATGGCAGAATATTGCAAGGGACTCATACATTATCACCAGTTCTTTCACCGGAAGCTTAGGGCCTCCTTCCCACAATATCTGCCTAAACAATCTGTTCGTGATTTTCAACCAGGGGATTTCATCTACTGGAAAAGACATAAAAGGAACACTACTTGAGCTTCATTGGAAGGCACTTTAACAGCAAACAGAGCGGTGAACTTGAGTCAATCCTTGGAATTATATTTCACAAATAAAGAAGCAACACAGAATTCCACACAATTGGGAGGCCCCTTAAATATAAGACCTTGAGAAGGGTTTTCATGAATCCTTTAGAAACAACTGACCTATGGAAGTAAACAGTTGTCCCAAGACCTTTAGAACAATCTGATGACCTCAAATCATGGTCAGCTTCCACACAAGATGTTAGACTAATATGTCTGCATAGTCCCTGTTTTGTTTTCCATCTACTTGCTTATTATAGCTTGTCTGGCCATTTTCTAGAGAGTCTTTTTGTTCGTTTTGTTTCAAGTTTTATTTAAATTCTAGTTAACACATAGTATAATATTAGTTTCAGGCATAGAATTTAGTGATTCATCACTTACAGATAATAACCCAGTGCTCATCACAACAAATGCCCTCGTTATTGTTTTCTACCATAATGGTCCTTTTTTCCTTTTCATTCCTTTTCATTGTTAAGATTATTATTGAGTTAGAGAATTCTGACCTAACAGTCAAAAGACAAACTCTAGAAGTTACTGATGCCACCACTCTTGCCCAAGATAGAATGCAACTCATTGGCATGAGTAGCAGACTCACTGTTGTAAATTTTTTTTGTTGGCTAGTGGTATTTGTGGTATTTGTGTCATTGCTAATAGTTCTTGCTTACTCAGATCAATGAAACCAGCAAGATACAGCAAGTTATATACATCACCTTAAAAAGTGACTTGATTTTTCTTTTTTTTTTTAAGATTTTATTTTATATATATATTTTTTATTATATTATGTTAATCACCATACAGTACATCCCCGGATTCCGATGTAAAGTTTGATGCTTCATTAGTTGCGTATAACACCCAGTGCACCATGCAATACGTGCCCTCCTTACTACCCATCACCAGTCTATCCCATTCCCCCACCCCCTCCCCTCTGAAGTCTTCAGTTTGTTTCTCATAGTCCATAGTCTCTCATGTTTCATTCCCCCTTCTGATTACCCCCCTTTTCTTTATCCCTTTCTTCCCCTACCGATCCTCCTAGTTCTTATGTTCCATAGATGAGAGAAATCATATGATAATTGTCTTTCTCTGCTTGACTTATTTCACTTAGCATTATCTCCTCCAGTGCCGTCCATGTTGCAGCAAATGTTGAGAATTCGTTCTTTCTGATAGCTGAGTAATATTCCATTGTATATATGGACCACAGCTTCTTAATCCAGTCATCTGTTGAAGGGCATCTCGGCTCCTTCCATGATTTGGCTATTGTGGACAATGCAGCTATGAACATTGGGGTGCATATGGCCCTTCTCTTTACTACGTCTGTATCTTTGGGGTAAACACCCAGTAGTGCAATGGCTGGGTCATAGGGTAGTTCAATTTTTAACTTTTTAAGGGACCTCCACACTGTTTTCCAGAGTGGCTGTACCAACTTGCATTCCCACCAACAATGTAGGAGGGATCCCCTTTCTCCACATCCTCTCCAACAATTGTTGTTTCTTGCCTTGTCTATCTTTGCCATTCTAACTGGCGTAAGGTGGTATCTCAGTGTGGTTTTGATTTGAATTTCCCTGATGGCTAATGATTTTGAACATTTTTTCATGTGTCTGTTAGCCATTTGTATGTCTTCATTGGAAAAGTGTCTGTTCATATCTTCTGCCCATTTTATGATTTGTTTATTTGTTTCTCGTGTATTTAGTTTGAGAAGTTCTTTGTAGATCTTGGATACCAGTCCTTTATCTGATTCTGATCCTCATGGCCTATGGCATTTGTTCTCTTTGCCTAGATTAGGCAATTGGAATTCACTGTTTGACTATTAATTGTTCTTGTTTTTGTCATAGTGGTTATAATGCTGGTTCATTTCATTCCATGCAGACTTGTACATGCTTCCATGTAGAAGCTCTCATCAAATGGCTGCTGTCACGATACAGCGATAAAAAGGGCAAAAAAATCTTATGATACAGTTGACTACGGAGACAACTAGACAGTTCCACATTAGGAAATTCTGGATCTCTTGTCCCTCTTGAATTGATGAGCCTTTTGTAGGTGAGAAAATGATCAAAAGGGGGACTGAGGGACTGAATATACAAATGGACAATGGCCAGGGCATATATGACAATAGAGCTCTGATGACTGTAAATATGGAGTTTGGACTTGGATAGCTTAGATTAGGGGTCAACAGACCTTTTCTGTAGAGGGCTAGATAGTAAATATTGTAGGTTTTGCAGGCCATATGATATCTGTAGCCACTAAAGCAATCATAGACAATAATAAACAAATGGGCATGGCTGTGTTCAAATAAAACAGAAGTGGGCTCATCTGACCTGATGGCTATATTTGCTTGACCCTTAGTTTGTTTCTCTGTAAGGGAGAAATTTCCACCCTTCCTTAAGAGGGGGGAAAAGGAAAGAAATCAACATTGATCAGGTTCATACTATGAGCTAGGCACTGTACTCAGGACTTTTGTATTCATCATACCATTTAATCCCCACAATCATATCCCTCCTATGCTATAGAGAAGAAAATGGAGTCTCTGAAAGTTAAAATAGGTTGTCCACAATCACATGGCTTGTGGGAAGCAAAACCTTCTGACTCTAAAGTGTTCTTTCTTCCTCATCATCACAGGTTTTTTTTATTTCTCATCCACATGCCTTCTCCAGCATCTCTGGCCATCTTTGTTTCCAACTCTGTAGCAACAACAATAAAGAAATAACAATAGCAGCTAAACTTCACTGTGTGATATATTTATAATGTATATTCTCTTTTTTTAAAGGTTTTATTTATTTTATATATAGAGAGACAGCACAAGCAGGAAGGGCAGAGAGAGAGGGTGAGAGAGAGAATCTCAAGCAGTCTCCACACTCCATGTGGAGTCTGATGTAGGGCTCGATCCCAGGACCCTGAGATCACAACCTGAGCTGAAACCAAGAGTTGGATGCTTAACCAAGTGTACCACCCAGGCACCCCTATAATCTATATTCTTTTTTTTTTAAAGATTTTATTTATTTATTTGACAGAGATAGAGACAGCCAGCGAGAGAGGGAACACAAGCAGGGAGAGTGGGAGAGGAAGAAGCAGGCTTATAGCAGAGGAGCCTTATGTGGGGCTCTATCCCATAACGCCGGGATCACGCCCTGAGCCGAAGGCAGACGCTTAACCGCTGTGCCACCCAGGCGCCCCTATAATCTATATTCTTACATATATATATATTCTCATGTAATCTCCACAAAAATCCCAGGAAGTATATTTTTCCTGTTTCATAGGTGGGGAACACCATGTTCACAAAGCTGGAAATTGGCAAGTCGAGCATAAGAACCCCCATTTCCTAATTCCTAATTCTCTAACTAGGACTTTATATCCTGGTCAACATTTGTTTAATTAACACAGAATAATATTTTCCTTTCACTGAACCTCTCTAAGTACAGCTGCCAAGTCAATTCTGACCAACAGAAGTAGCTGAGACTAGATTAATGGTTTTGGAGGGAATATCAAGTTCATTGAAATGAAATCCTGTTAAAGCAATATGGATTGGTGTCCAGGAAATATCAGAAACTGGTGCTTTGTCAACAACTTGGCTATCAGGCTGAAGGCCACCTGGATTCCTCTTTAAGGAGTTCCCCAAATGAAAAATGGCTTGCAGAACATCTAACTCTTAGATCTCCCAAAGTTCTGGGCAGGGAGAAGCCACTGTCTTTGGCTGACATTTCCCAAAATATAAATACAGAGCCTCAAGGGTAGCAAATCTTTTTATTTTTTTAAAGCTGTGTATTGAAAGAGAGAAATTAGGATATTCCCAGATGAAACTACTGGAAACTCTTCAGACTTTTCCTTTTGTAGCCTCATTGTAGGCAGTTTTCTGGTTTGACTTGAGAGGAGCTTCTGAAGGAGAAAAAGTGTGCCTGTCTCCAGTCTCCCCATTCGACAGCCCATTCTTTGGTTGCCTGTGCTAACAGGATGTTGGAGGCTGCAGAGCAGGCTTGAGGTGAGGCTTTCAGTGGAATTGGTCTAATGAGGAAAGTGAAATGTGAGCCCTAACACTGCTCAACTGTGTCAGGATCTGACCTTGCAAGGTCAGATGCTGAATGCCATTAAGGAGAAGAGGGGAGAGGAGAGGGGAGGGGAGGAGAGAGCAGAGGGGAAGAGAAGAGAAGAAACATATTTACTTATGTTCCTAAATCCTGGTCCATACATGGGCTTTAGATGTAAACAGGCTGGCAAAAGCAAGTATCTAGCATTTCTGCCTCTATAAGAAGAAACAGTTTTATCTTCCAACAAGATCCATGCTGAGTGGCCATCATAAATGACTAATGACTATGAGACTGTTCTGCCCCAAAGCCTTGACCTCCACAAATTCTTGGTTTCCAAGGAACCCCATAGCAGCTTTTCTCTGGAGGAGATCTGAGTTCTGAACTTTTCCCTCTTCATCTCTCACTCCTTGGAGCCCTTCTTTCTTACAGTGGGCTTTGTATATAACCCCAGAGCGCTAGCATCTCTGTCATAGAGGCACCAAAATGGTCACCCAGGCCAGTGTTTTCAAACATGATGCGGGAAGCCATAGAGCTTCCTCAGATACCCCACATGGGTGAAGGCCCTTTCCCCCTTTCCCACCGTCCCCCTCCATATGCAGCCCAGTTCAATTTGGAGCAGCTCAGCTTTGAATTGTTTGCATATTGGGCTTTTCTTCTGAAGGAAGATTCGAATATTTATAGTCACTGGTGTAGCCTAAGGCCCTCTTCAGGTCTCATTCATCTTTGTAACCCTGGTGTCTTCCACACAACCTGGCACAACAGAGGTATTTAATAAATATTTTTGAATGCAAACAAACAAATATTTCATTTGTTTGTCCATTCATGTATTCACTGGAGAAACACTTGTTCAAATCCTGTTGTGTAGTGAGGACCATTTGCCCATAATTTCTGTGACTCCATTGACTGCAGGTCTTCAGTTAGCCAGTGTATATGGCTAGAAAGTGTCACTGCACCATCTCTGTGCAACCCATGCTGTATCCCAGGCTGAATCAGCCTGAGGGTTAAAAGTGAGGTCATATTAACAGTAACAGACATTATTTTTTTTTTTTGGCTTTACTCCCAATCCGTTATTACACATTTTCTTTCATTTGCTGACCTCATTTCTCTTTGAGACATGCTTTGCTGTAAGCTTTGTCTCCTTACTAACACACAGGGTAGAAGTGGTGGGAAGAGCCTTTTGCTGCAAAGATTATGGAGCTTTAATAGAAGATATATCTGAAAGTACTTTGAGCAAGGGAACCCGCTCTCCAAGGGTCAGAGGTTGTTATTAAGTAGGGCTGCCTGCCAGCCAGCTGGGTACTTGTAAGAAATTTAGGATGCCAGGGAGAAGATACTCACCCAGAATAATTGATGCTGTTGTTAAAAAAGCACTTTGCGGTCAAGTCTCAGACAAATCTTAGTCTTTCCCGTGGGGAAAAGCCACAGCTTGCTGGTAGTGTTTCTATTCGGTACTAGCATCATTCTGCCAGCTGTTTGAGCTACACTGTGGCCCTTTGCTTCATTCAGCTAACATTTATTGAGTACCTCTCAATGTTTACTTTGTGCGTGCACTCATTCGGCCATTCATTTAATGATTCAGTCAACAGATACTTACTATGTTCCTACTATGTGCTAAGGGCACAGCAATAAATGAAACAAGAATTCCTGTGTTTTAGAGTTTATATCCTAGTGGTAGCAACATATAAGTGAAAAGAGAGGTGAAGATGTAGAAATACATGAACTATCAGATGTTGATAAGTGTTGAGGAGAAAAGTAAAAGCAGGAAGAGAGATAGGGAGTGTTGGGGGGAATGGGATCACCATTTTAGTTGACATGACTTAGGTGGAAGACTTCACAAAGATGATGGCAACTCTGTGAGCTAGGTGCTAGTTCTGTTTTTTATTTTATTTTACTATTTTATTTTATTTTTTAAAGATTTTATTTAACACTTAACCAATTGAGCCACCCAGGCACCCCTGATCCCTTTAAGTTCTAATATCCATTTAGTAAAATCCAAGAAACAGTGTGAGAACAACTAAGTGTCACAAAGTTTAGTACTGACTGTAAGAGCAAAAAGGAATTAAAATAATTCTTTTCCACTCTCTGTGCTTCCTACAGTGTCCCTCACAAAAATGGTGTACAATGTGTAAAAAGTAAATAAATGAACAAATACTTTTGAATGTGAGAAGTGCAAGATCCAACAATGACTTGAAGGGTCCCAGAGAGTAATGTGACGGACTGGAAAGAGCATGGAGTTGGGACTCTGGTGGACCCACAGTCTAATCCCAGCTCTGCTCCCTTGGTAGATGAAAGACCTTAGAGCTGTCACGTAACAATTTCCTCATCTGTAAAATGGGGAGAATAACATAGCATGAAGTTTTTGGTAGACACTAAATGAAATATTCTATGTAATTAGCAAGCACGTTGCTTGACGAACAGCAGATTCTTCAAAAAAGAACTTCCCTTCCCCACTCATTCATCTCCCTCCCTTATCAAAAATGTAATCCTATAATATAGGAAATAAAGCAAGACAACACACACACACACACACACACACACTGACCACAAGGAGCGGGGAAGCATCTGTGGGAGGGCTATGGTAGGAGCATTGAGTTTAGAGCCAGGCAGAACTGGGGTCTAATCCCAGGCTGGCCACTGTGTAACCCATGGGCAGATTATCCAAACCTGTAAATCTTAGCATCCTTGTCTGTAAAATGGGAATAATAATACTATTTCATACAGCGGATATGAAGACTGAGTGAGACAACACTTAAAACACCTGGCACAGAGCAGTAGCGGTGCCCCACCTGCTGTGGCCTTGCTCTTTCCTGTGAGTTACACAACTGACAGCTGATGCAGTGACTACCTGCTGACTGCCAAGAATTCTCTTCAGTAAGACTCTGGCCTGCAGAGTAGAGAATTCTAGCTGTCTGATCAGAAGAGGTGACAACAGGAGCCCAATCCCACTCTACTTTCTTCCCCGACCTCAATCCTTCCAGCCATGTAGACCCCTCATTGCAGTACTCAGTCATATGCTGTCGTATACGGTGACTCAACTTGTTGGCCTGTTATGCTCTGCTCACCAAGAGCACCTTGTCTCCTGCTGTTCTTTTATCTCTCAACGCATCTCTCACTGCACTGAACCCAAAGTCAGCAAGCAATTAAATGCTGTAAATCAGGTAATTTTAGGGTTGGAAGGTTACGGAAAGGTGTGATATGTGAGTCCTTTCAACTACAGTTGATTAACCTGTTTGAAAAATCCCACTGCAAGATTCTACTTCTCACCACCGCCCATCTCACTGGAATGCTCCCTCACGCACCAGGTCTTTGCATGGCTCTTATTTGACCCTGGACCATTCTTCCCCGCTCCCTCTCTTTGCTTTTCTTAGTCCTACTCCTATGATACTAAAGATCTCAGAGCAACTGGTGCTTCCTGTAGGAAGCCTTCCCTGATCCCGCACGCTGATCCCCTGATCAGCATCACCCTACAATACACCATTATAACCCTCTGCACTCTTCCTTATTACCCTATCACAGTTGGTAATTGCTCACATTTGTAATCATTTGAAAAATAAACATCTTACTCACTAGGGCATAAAATCCGTTAAGGCCAGAGACAAGTCTATTTTTGCACATTGTATTATCACCAACACCAGGCCTTCACTGGGTCTATGGTTGGTTCTTAATAGATGTTTTTCAAATTAATTAGTTAATGGATTAACCACTGTTAAATGCCTCCCAGTAAGGCTATATTTTTACACTCTCTGTATTATCAGATCTCCACCTCAGCTCAATCATGAAGTAAGTTCCAGTCCTTTTTCCCTCTTTCCAAATTATCTTACCTTAATGGCAGACAGCTTACCACTAATCATCTCCCATTTGATCTGCTACCTGGGGGAAATCTATCTTTCCCTTTTCTTCCAGGTTAGCAGACTACTCCATCCCACTCCCACCCCACCCAGGTGTGCACATCCCACACACATAGATACACACTAAGCGTTCTCTCCCCACAGACTTTGTCTGTGATTCTGGTAGGATGTAAACACTTTTTTTCCGTTTAAGTGGAATGTGTATTAGACAGTCATAAATCCTAGAGTTCTGTGCAAGGCTTAGGCCAATTTGTATTCAGATCCATTCCTTGCCCCTCCTCTACTCCATACCATATTAGGGACTCATATCCCTAGCCTGAAACTCCCAGGAGAGATACTTAAGGGACTGGAGCAAGAAGGAGGGGTCCAGAGTATTGTCCACCCCTTCTCTATGCTCAAGAGCCACATCATTTCCTTAGCTACAGATGCCGTCCGACAAGCTGGTCATGGTCAAGCTTTGCCCAGTGATTCTAGGTTCCAGGAACACTTGCCTCCCTTGGTCCCTCTAAACGACAGGGGTGGAGGCTTCTTGCTGCCACAGATCTTTCGGTTGCCTTACTGTCCCTTGCTGGTGTCTCATCTTTTCTTTCACCTGTGTAACCAATTCCTACATTAAATTCCCTCAAAGTGGTTTTTATTTTCCTAGTTGGACGGGTAGAAATGAAGATAAAACAGAAAGCTAGAGCAACTGTGCTATATATTGCCATTTCGCTTTGTGATTATTTGTGTGCCTGTCATTCCCATCTTAGGATGCAGGCACCAAGCTTTATACATCCGCTGCATTACCATACCAACTCCCAGAGCACCTTCTCCATATTAAAACTTCCATAAATATTCATTGAATGAATGAAGAAATGAATGAATGAATGAACCGAACCTTGGGAGTTATATCTTAAGTGTTTAAAGCTTCCATGTATATCATGAAGTTGTTATACATTAATTAGAATCCGTCGATAAGTACCTTCCTCAATGACATACAAATCTGGAAGTAATGTAATTAATTCAAAATTACATAAGCAATCAAGGTGTGCTTACTTTTCCATCAATCAAGGCATAATTAGTTAGCTGTGAGAAAGCTCAAAAGGGGTTTGTATAGCCTTTAATGGGGCTTATACAGCAATGACAACTCAGGAATCAGCAGAGCATTGTCGAAAGCACTAGACAATTAAGGCTGCTTGATCATCATACATGAAAGGAAGGTTTATTGCTGCTCAGACATTATTATATTTTTTAAAGAGAATTTCCTGAAGAAATGACCATATCTTCTATTTGGATGCAATTTCACATGCATGCACGTGCGTGCGCGCACACACACACACCCCCCGCACCACCAGTACCAACAATAAAAGTAATAACAAAACAACTAGATAAATAGATAGATTCCATAGAGATGTATACACTGAGGTCAGAAGGGGAGGAGAAAGAGAGATTTAACAGTGCCATGGCTTAGTTTATATTCCCTTGCAAAAGCAGGAACGAGAGAAGGACTTATGTGCAAGTAATTTGTAAAAGAGGTTGTAACGGGCTGAATTACATTCCCCCAAAATCCACATGCTGAAGTCCTCACACCCAAAACCTCAGAATGTGCCTGCATTTGGAGATAGGGCCTTTAAAGAAGGATAAAATTATAGGAGAACATATGAGTGGGCCCTGATCCAATACGACTGGTATTCTTATAATAAGAGAGTAGGACACAGGCACAGAGGGAAAGCCACGTGAAGACAAAGGTGGCCATCCACAAGCCAAGAAAGGAGGCCTCAGAAGAAACCAACCCTGATGACATCTTGATCTTGGACTTTGAGCTTCCAGAACTATGAGAAATAAATTTCTTTTGTTTAAGCCACCCAGGCTGTGGTATTTCTTACCACAACCCTAGAAAACTAACACAGAGGTAATCCTAGGGAAAAGGAGCGAAGTTCAGGAGTAGATGAGGGAGTGTGGAAAAAGCAATGCATAGTCCCAATTCCAGCATCTATTCCTTGTATTATATGGTCTCAGATCTCCTTGTCATTATATGTTCATTCACTCGACAAGCATTTATTGGAACATCAGGACCAGGCACGGTGCCTGGCCTTACGGATACAAGAGAATCAAAAGGCAGTCCCTGCCCTCATGGTGGGAACTTCGCTACAGGATATGGCCTATAATTCTGGAGGCTCCGTCCTCAAAGCACTTTAAGATAGTCACGTGCCCCTTTCATCTGACCTCACAGGAGTCACTGGTCCCCAGGACTCACACCCATCCACAGCCTGATGGTGTAGTCCCCTTTCCAGAATTCTCTGGCATCCCACATATTTAGATTTTTTTCAGCATTACTTTTTTTCTATGATCTTCATGAGTATTTTAAAATCTAATCTATTACCATAAGTAATACTAATGACTCTCACATTGGTTCATTTTAACAGTATTACACAGCACCAAAACATCTCTTTCATTTCGCTTTGCAGTATTGCGTCTGTCAAAGGTCTAACTTTTAAGCCAAATCTCTAACCAGAAATAATTGCCTCAAAGTAAGCAAGAAAGTGAGGAATGTAATGTTAGTCATTTATGATATTACTGATAGCAGTTAAAGAATGTTCTGTAGCCCTCAGAAAAGACCACTGGCCCAAGGCATGTTAAAGCCAGAAAGGAAGGTTCTATGTCCTGGCTTAACCTAGCCCTGCGTTTTATGGATGAAAACAGGTAGGCAGTCAGTGCTCCATTGTAGGAAGGAGCATGAATTTAAGGTCACACAGATCTGGGCCCAAGTACCTACCAGCCACTAACTCCCTGTGTGACCTCGACCATGTCACTTCACCTCTCTGAGCTGAGGTACTTCATTTATAAAAGAGAACTAGTGGGACATCTGGGTGGCTCCATCAGTTAAGCGTCTGCCTTCAGCTCAGGTCATGATCCCGGGGTCCTGGGATTGAGCCCCATATTGGGCTCCCTGCTCCCTGGGAAGTCTGCTTCTCCCTTTGCTGCTGCTCCCCCTGCTTGTGCTCTCTCTCTCTCTGTGTCAGATGAATAAGATCTTAAAAAAAAAAATCACAAAACACCAGATCAGTAGTCAGTGTTTTCTAAAAATTCTTGTAATCAAGATGTAAAACTTCAGAATTTTTACAGAATTTAACAGCATATTAAAGAATACTACACCATGAGGAAGAAGAGTTATTCCAGAAACATAAGAATGGATCAATATAAAGGTACATATTAATAAAATATTTCATAGTAATAGATCTAATAAAAATTTTTCTATGATCATTCTCCAGACATATGAAAGGCAATTGATTAATGCAACATCACATCTATCTTATGTATATGCAAATTATACATGCATATATAATACATGTATGTATAAATTCAATTACATACTTGTCTACATGCCTATAACACATACATACATACACTTCTGAAATTCCACAAAGGAGGAGCTGAACAAAGAAGGCATATATACTAAGTTCTTGGATGGAAAGACTCAACCTAATAAAGATAAATTTTTTCCCTACATTAATTTGTAAATTGAACAGAATTCCAATAAAAACACTAAGACTTTTAAAAAAGTTCTTACGGAAAAAGAAACAGTAAGAGTAGCCAAAAAACACAAAAAAGGGGAGCAATGACGGAGCATCTGTTCTAAAAAACATTAAAGTGTATCATAAAGCTTTAATAAATTGGTGAGATTGGCTGATAAATTAGACCAATGAAAAAGAATCAAAATTTCAAATATATATGAAATTCAAAGAGATGTAAAAATTAGGAGATAATAAGTTTAGCAACTCAATTCAGTGTATACGTGTGTGTATGGAAGGGAGAAATAACAGATTACTCCTTATAGTTATAACTGGGTAGCCATTTGGAAAATTATTGGATTCACATTCACATTATACACTAAGATGAATTCCAAATGGATCAAAGACTTAAAAGTGAAAAATGAAATCATAAAAGTAGAAGAAAAATGTGAGAATTTTTTTATTACTTGGGAATAGGAAAAATCATTCCAATTACTGTAGAAAATGCAAAAGGCAGAAGAAAAAATATTGATATATCTTTATCTAAAAAATCTGTATGCAAAAAAATGCTATGAGCAGAGTCAAAAGACCCTAGGCAAAACATCTGTGACTTATCACATAGGGCTAATCTAATATATAAATAGCTCTTACGAATCAATATAAAAAAGATGGTCAATCCACTAGAAAAATGGTTAAAGGATATGCATAGGCTCATCAGAGGAAAGGAAAATCCCAAACTAAAGACTTACAAAAGGGAGAGTCACCTGACTGGTTGCATAATAGGGGAAATTAAAATTATACTCATGTAACATTTTTACCTATCAAATTGGCAAAAATTCAAGTATGAGACGATACTCTCATGTTGCCAAGACTCTGTGGAAGCACTCCTATGTGCTCCCAGTGGGAGGGAAATTGGTATAGTTTAAACAATATTAAACAAAATGACAACTGTGTTTCTTCTTTGACCCTACAATTCCACTTCCAGGAAATTATACTCTGGATAAATTTACCCATGTGAAAATGACATATGGAATATTATTCTTCATAGCAAAGGGTTGGAAATAATGTAAATATTCATCAATGGAAGATTAGTTAAATGGAATTTTGCAGCTGTAGCTTTTTAGCAAGTGATATGGAAAGACCTCCAACTTGTATTTTTCAGTGAAAAATCAAGCTGTAGAGCAGTGTGTATGGTACGTAAGGAAAATGGAAAAAAGAGTAAATACACTTGCTTCTCTATTCATTTATATCTCTGAAAGGACACATAACAATAATAGTGAAAACGTTTTCTGTTGTTTCGTTTCACTTTTTCTTTTGGAGAGAGGTGTACTGGGTAGCTGGGGGATTTGGATAGAGAAAAGTTTTTCATTCGATACATTTTTCTACTTTTTGAGTTTTGAACCATGTATAATATATAACTGATTTTTAGCAATCCAATGCCTATATGAATGAACAAACCCCAAATTTTCATGGTCTTTTTCTGGATGACATTTGGAGGGCTGACTCAGAGACCCATCCAGTGTACCCTCCCCACTTCTCAGTGACCTCCATAGCACCATCCTGGAATCCTATTACCACATGGATAGTCTGAAAATCAACTTTTAAAATCTGAGACTTGGTACATATAGAGCATCTGAAAGGCCTGGCACATAGTAATTATGTTGGCAAATGTTAACTATTGTTTTTATTTTAATACTTTGTATGGGGGCAAACAATCACACAGTAGTCAGATATAGTTGATTAGATTTTAAGATCCTTTTAAAATATTTCTTACATGGTGCTCATCGATGACTTGACACATAGAAGATATTCAACAAGCACAAGGCGATGGGTTGACCTCCACTGTGGTATTGCCAGTGATTAACAAAGGCCATCTTGTTGCTGGAGACCTACGGGCATGAGGTAACATATCAAAATGTGGTAGCTTGTCCTGTTGTGGGCCTGTGAAGCTTGCCCTCCTGACAGAGGAATGTTCAGCAGGCAAAATAAATTTCAAATCACAACCTATGGAGGCAACATGGCCTGATAGGAAGCACATGGAATCTGGAGTCAAAAGATCAAGTATTGATCCATGATTCATTCAGAGTAGTTGAGGAGACCCTGAGTGGGTCTGTTCACCTGTCTCAATCATTGACTGCATCCTTGCTATATCTGTCCTCCTTCCCATGGCTGCTAGAAAGCTTAGAAGATCTAACTAGATTTGGAAGCATTTCAAAACTATGTAGCAGCCTAGATGAGCGCAGCATAAGACATGGTAATTTCACAATAACGTTAGCCCTGTGCATTCTCTCTGCCTAAGTGGCAGAGGATTTGTGGCTGGTGAGGACAGTGTTAAATTTACAGAGCAACCCAAGGAGAGACTGGCTTGCTCTATGGGGAGACCCAGGACTGATGGTAGGCACTTAACAGCATGTTCCAATTACAGCATTTAAATCTAATTGCATACTCTGTTAATCTCTGTCAGTGCGGCATCATTTAATATCATCACGGCTGCCTCTAATATCGTGAGCAATGTGAGCCGAGCTGAGACTATTGAAAAAGTTCAGTCCCAGGTCTTCATATCCCCTTTAATTCTCTCTGTCAATTATGCTACAGCCAAGAGTTCAAACAAAGGTCTTGGGATCCGGGCTTGGAGCTACCTTTTTGAAGCGAAGCCTCTTATAAATATACAGATTGTATCAGGAGCCTCCAATCCCTTGCCCTGGTTATTTTTGATGGGTTAGTTAAGTGACTAAGTCCCTGGGATATAACTTACTATGCACTTATTTCAAACAAATATTGTAAATGCTATCTGTTCCATAGATTATAGTTTCAGAAATAACATCGTGTCACTTGCACATGTATTTCCCACCCTACCCCCAATCCTCCTGGCTCTAGTAAGGTTGATGGGGAGGGGAACCCAGACATCTACTTAGCTCAGTTCCTTGAACATAGTAGGCTTCTTGTTTTAGTTTTTTCTCATTTTGAATGACAGTTGATTAGCATAAAACTGCTGGTCACAAATGTAGGTTTTTTTTTTTAATTTATTTAACTTATTTTAATTTGAGTATAGCTGGTACACGTCACATTAGTTTCAGGTGTATAACTTAGCGATTTGACAAGTTTATACATTATGCTATGTTCACCATAAGTATAGCTACCATCTGTCCCATTATATCGCTATTACAGTATCACCAACGGTATTCCCTATGCTCTGCTTTTTACTCCCGTGACTTACTCATTCCATATCTGGAGGCCTGTATCTCCCTCTCCCCTTCACCCATTTTGCACAACCCCTACCCCTCTGGGAACTATTAGTTTGTTCTCTGTAGTTCTAGTTTTGATTCTTTTTGTTTATTCAGTTTTTAAGATTCCATTTTTTTTAAGATTCCAATTTTAAGATTTTTAAGTGGAATCATATGGTATTTGTCTCTCTTAGTCTGACTTATTTCACTGGACATAATACCCTCTAGGTCCATCTATGTTGTCTTAAATGGAAGGATCTCATCCTTTTCTATGGCTGTGTAATATATATATATATATATATATATGTAATATATATATAAAACAATAAAACTTACATAATACTGTGTGCCTATATATATATATATATATATATATATATATTACACATAGGGATGCATATATCATTTTGAGTGAGCGTTTTCATTTTCCCTGGGTAAATACCCAATAGTGGTATTAATTGGGTTATATGGTATTTCTACTTCTAATTTTTTTGAGGAACTTCTATATGTTTTTCCACAGTGGCTGCAGCAGTTTGCATTCCCACCAACAGTGCATGAGGGTTACTTTTCTTCCATATCCTCACCAGCCTTGTTGTTTCTTGTGTTTTTGATTTTAGCCATTTTGACACATGTGAGGTGATACCTCACTGTGGTTTTGATTTGCATGTCCCTGATGATTAGTGATGTTGATCATCTTTTCATGTGTCTGTTGGCCATCTAGAAGACATTTGAAAAAATGTCTACTTAGGTCTTCTGCCCATTTTTTGATTGGATAATTTGTTTTTTTGGTGTTGAGTTGTAGAGGTTCCTTATATATTTTAGATATTATTCCCTTATTGGATATGTCATTTGCAAATATCTTCTCCCCTTTCTGTCTTTTGGTTTTTATGATGACTTCCATTGCTGTGTAAAAGCTTTTTATTTTGATGTAGTTCCAATAGTTTATTTTTGCTTTTATTTCCCTTGCCTTAGGAGACATATCTAGAAGAATGTTGTTATGGCTGATGTCAGAGAAATTACTGCCTGTGTTCTCTTCTAGGATTTTTATTGTTTCAGGTTTCACATTTAGATCTATAATCCATTTTGAGCTTATTTTTGTTTATGGTATTAGAAAGTGGTCCAGTTTCATTCTTTTACCTGTAGCTGTCCAGTTTTCCCAGCCCCACTTTTTGAAAATTGAAATTTCCCATTGTATATTCTTGCCTCCTTTGTCATAGATTAATTGGCCAAATAGATATGGGTTTATTTCTGGGGTCTCTGTTCTGTTGATCTCTGTGTGTATTTTTGTGCCAGTACCATACTGTTTGGATTACTATAGCTTTGTAGTAGATCTTGAAATTTGGATTGTGATACCTCTAGTTTTGTTCTTCTTTCTCAGGATTGCTTTGGCTATTTGGGGTTCTCTGTGGTTCCATACAAATTTTAGGATTATTTGTTCTAGTTCTGTGAAAATTGCTGATAGTATTTTTATAGGGATTTCATTGAATCTGTAGAGTGCTTTGGGAAATGTGGACATTTTGATAATATTAATTCTTCCAACCCATGAGGCTGGATTATCTTCCCTTTGGTTTTTGTCATCTTCAGTTTCTTCCATCAGTATTTTGTAGTTTTCAGAGTACAGGTCTTTCACCTCTTTGGTTAAGTTTACTCATAGGTATTTTATTCTTTTTGGTGCAATTATAAATGGTGTTGTTTTTCTAAATTCCTATTTCCATGACTTTGTTGTTAGTATATAGAAACCTTCCTGATTTGGGAGTATTAACTTTGTATCCAGCCACTTTACTGAATTCATTTATTGCTTCTAGTAGTTTTTTGGTGGAATCTTTAGGATTTTCTATATGTAGTATCATTTGGCCTGCAAATAGTGACAGTTTAACTTCTTTACCAACATGGATGCCTCTTTCTTTTTCTTGTCGGATTGCTGCAGCTATAGGTATGTTCTCTCTAGCCCCATTTTGTTGAGAGGTACTTTTTTTTTTTTTTAAATCATGAATGGATGTTGAATCTTGTCAAATGCTTTTTCTGTATCTATTGAGATGGTCCTATGATTTTATCTTTTGTTTTGTTGATGTGGTGTGTGATGTTGCTTGATTTGCAAATATTGAACCATCCTTGCATCCTAGGAATAAATCCTACCTGATCATGGTGAATGATTTTTTAATGTATTGTTGTATGTGGTTTGCTAATACAAACTTAGATTTTTAAATGTAACTCTTGAATCATAAAAATCAAATTTAGGAATACAGCCAACTCTATTTTTTTTTAAGATTTTATTTATTTATTTGACAGAGAGAGACAGCCAGCGAAAGAGGGAACACAAGCAGGAGTGGGAGAGGAAGAAGCAGGCTCCCAGCAGAGGAGCCTGATATGGGGGTCGATCCCAGGACTCTGGGATCACACCCTGAGCCAAATGCAGACACTTAACGACTGAGCCACCCAGGCGCCCCCAGCCAACTCTATTTAAATCCTATATTATTCAATCAACAAATGTCAGATGAGTGAGTGCTACTTGTGCCAGGATTATGCTGGAGCTCTGGCTGAGGAGTTATGTATTTTCTGAAAGAATTCTGGACTCAAGTTGCAGATCTGTATTTTGTAAGCTGTATGATTAGGTAATTTTCTAAGCTTCTCTAAATCTAAGCTTACTTTTCTGTTATTTTAATACTTTTGCTTCTGTTAAAGCACTGCTTGGAGGGTTAAATGAAGTAATGTATGTAAAATACCATGTACATTTTGAGCACTTTTATTTTGATATGTTTAGTTTTTGCTAAGAGTTTGCTGAGAGTTAATGAATAGCACCTGTCAGTCAAAACATTAAGCCCCTTCCATGAATGGTTGATTCATTTAATGTTTCTGGCAGCCCTCTAGTTAGATACCATTATTATTCCCATTTTACAGCTGAGGCGGTTGAAACACAGGGAAATGAAGTATTTTATCCACGGTGCCACAGCTGGGATGTGCAGAGCAGGAATCTTAACCAAGGAGTTGGGAATCCACCGTGCTCTGTAAGACCATGGTAAGATCAGTTGCATTCCTTCAAGTACTTTTCTTCAGATATTGCTGGGGAGACGAGGCTCGCCAGAAGTAGTAATTGATTAGCCAAATCCAGCCGCACGTGGTTAAGTACCTGAGTGACTCTGCATGTTTTGTTGGAAGGCCCTGCGACAAAGGGTGTTAGAGAACAGGCTGAGCCATTCAGAGAAACATGATGTAAATGAGATAGACCATGTGCTTCTCTCTCAAGAAGTTGTCCAGAGATACATTGTCCTGGGATGCTTAGTTTCATCTGCCGTCTGCACCCAAGGGTTGGCTTCAAGGCAGCTGCTCCACTTGTTGTTGGTCTGAGGTTCTTCCTGTGTGACCCAATGTTATGGTGCAGTGATTAAGACCTCCATTGATTTCTGCCTACAGGAACTTAGGCAGGGTATTTACCCTCTCTGCTCCATTTTTCTCATCTGAAAATGGGCATAATAATAAAGTTGGTAGAATTGGAAAATGTTTAGAACAGTGCTTGGCACACAGTGAGTATTATGTAGGTGTTATTATTACTTGTATATAGTGGTTCTCAATATTCGCTCATCAATTGGCTCCTTGGGATGGGTGTCCCCCTTTCTGGAGATGCCTGATGTGAATTTACTTACCTGAAATAAATGAGGTTTATAATTTCTTCCATCTGGAATTCCCGCAATGGATATGGGGACCCAAGTGGGGATTAGAGGAGACAGAGACAGAAATCAGCATACAATGCAAAGAGCATAGGGCAGGCTTCAGTGTCTGCAGAGGGGTTGGAAAGCAGTATGGGGTAAGTGATGAGACACCCTGCAACCACGTAGAGTGAAGGCTTATCTCATCTTTCTCATCCTTTCTTCGCTCCTGCAGAGAAAATGAACTCCAGTTTTGGCCAAGGATGTACCATAAGCCATAGAATGAGACAAGGTTACTTTAGCATTCTAGGCACCCTTCTTTTGAAGGCTCTACCCAAGATCATTTCAAACATATTAAAATGCAGCCACATCCCCTATTTTCTATAATTATAAATAACTATATGAGTTAGGATGTAGTCTAATGGCTGACAAAATATTACATTTTCGTAGACACTTTATTCAACATTCATTTATTTTGATTTGCAGTTTTTGTTGTTTATTTTGGAGCCAATATATATTTTTTATTCATGCAAGTTTAAGGCCCCGAGGTCACAGTACCAAATGGACTAAGTAGCCTTGGCAGATGGTTGGGAGCAGATGATTTGGTCAAAATAAAAAATTGGTTGAAATTTTGTTTTCCACTGATTTCTTTTTGGAAACTTCTCTCAGAACCTGTGTAGTTGGAATTTCTTCTGCATGGGAAAGGAGAAAGAGGTCACAAGCTCTTGCATTTTTCCCCCCTTTTGGGATTGCTCTTCACTCTGGATGGTGAGGTAAGATTGTCCAGGGATTCCTCTCACTGAGAAGATGGAACTCTACCCCCAAAAGCATCAGAGTCAAGATGGTGGTCAGTCAGAGGAACCCAGAAATGGGTGCTTAGGTCTGATGCTTGAGTGGGGGAAAAAGATTTTGGAAATGTCTCATATGGCTCAGTCCAGATATTTGGGGGAGGCTTTAATGATGGTGTGACCTTCAGCAGAGGTCAATGGGATCATAGAGGAGAAGGGGGTTAGAAGCTAGAGGATCAGGAATCCCAGTTGGAAATTCAGCAAACTCCAGTGCCCTTCATTCATATGACCAGACGAAGGTTTTGCAAAGATATCTTTCTTTGTTTTGTGGGGGCCCAAAACCTTCTGAAAAGTTGGTGTGAGTTACTTAATTCCTGGCATCCTAGAAGCAGAGACCCTTCCTGGGGACAGGGTTGGGAGGATCTCTATGAGCCGGCTACTTTTCTTACCTTAACTAAACTAGGGCAGATACTGGGGGACCTTGATAAAAGAGACACCTGTTATAATGCCCAACATTGGGCATGTAAGTTTTGTATAACATGGCATTCCAAAAGAAACATGACAACCCTTTTCCCCACTTGTCTAATCTAATTAAACTCTGTGTGTGTGTGTGTGTGTGTGTGTGTGTGTGTAGAGATTTAAGGAAAGAGTTTAATTGAAGGTAGCCTCCTTTCCCTACTCTAATTGAATCCTTGGCATTTTTTAAGAAGGGTAAACTGATAGTTCATTCTCCAGATGGTTGTTTTCTAGATTTAAGACACACTTCCAGGATCCTGCAGTTTGGAGACAGAAGTGGTGTAGAATGTTGGAAAAGGACAAAGATCGACCTGCCTATTATTGTGGGTTCTTACGGAACACTGGAAAATCCCACATACTTCTATAGGCCTTGAATTTGGGATGATGAGTGTAAAGAGATTGTTGATTTGAAAGTTCATCAGAAACTACTATGGATATTAAAGGCATTGGCTGGAGTCAGACTGAAGATGTCTCCAGTGTCTTGTGTGGGGGGGTTTCCTGCATAGGGCCAGGTCCATGCTGGCTGAAGCAATTAGTGCTCACCTATTTCAGACTATGAATAGAAAGGCAGTGAGAGAGGAAGGAGAAAGGGCACCGGAACATACAAGTGTGCCCCTCACATCTCCTCCTTCACTGACCCGCCACTCCAAGAAGCAGCACAAGAGCAAGAGAACGAATGGTCAAGGGAGAGCAGGTCACGTTCCTCTCCTTTCTCAGCGGCCCCCTGCAGCTGCGTAATGGAAGATGCATGGATGGAGGATGATAATCCCCACATTGGACTGAATGTTTACCTGGAATGAGTTAGAGGATCGGTCCACAAATTGCTGCATGAGGTTGAATTATTGGAGGGACTATGATATTGTCAAGGGTTATCTGACAATTTAGGGTACCACCAAATCATTGCCCCAGCTCTATCTCTCCACTAGCATGTGTGGTGCTAAGTGCCTGAAAAAGTAGTCAGCATATAAACAGATTATAAAAGGGAAAAATAGTGTGGTAAGATTGGGAATGCTATGGGTCCATATTTAGAAAGCAAGGACTAAGCCTGTGGAGGGTGTGGGCATGTGCAGTTGTGTAAATACTAAATAATCCCTCTCTGGAAAGAACAGCCCTGATTTATGGCATTTGCCAATTTCTGTGATGTAAATACCCCTTCCATGGCTATAAAAATGATGTCACAAAGTGAGGAGTTGAGAAGAAATGTACACAATCAGCTCTGTCAAGTCAGTTTCACCTACTTCCAGCACACTTGTGTGTGTGTGTGTGTGTGTGTGTGTGTGTATGTGAGAGAGAGAGACAGAAGCAGACACAAAGAGAGGGACAGAGGAGAGAGAGATTGAGGGAGTCAAAGAAGGCTTTCTGGGAAAAGGGACCCCTGACCTAAGTCTGAAAGGATGACTAGGAAATAACCAGGTAGGAAGGATGTCCCAGGCAAGGGAATAGAATGAGCAAAAGAAGAGGCCTAAAGCCGCATGACTTATAAGGGGAGAGTATTCAGTACACATTATGGTGGTTCCAATGCTCAGTTCCGTTCTGTTCTTTTTATTTTTGTTATAAATGACATGTATGTTGCTCAAATTATGGCCATATTTTAATCTGTTTATTTTACTCATCATTCATTTGTCAAACACAAGAAACACATATGAACGCCTACTTTTTGTTTATGAGGAAGTAGGATTTCAAGGATTTAAAGATGAGTAGGACATAGTCACCATCCTCAAACCACCTGTAGTGTAGGTAGGAGCAGAGCAAAAATGTGTAACAGGTGACAGCACGACGAGCACACTGGCTAAAATATAGGTCTGTTATTAGGGTTGTGGGAGGCTGAGTAATGGACCTCCAAGATATACATGTCCTAATTTCTGGAACCTTGAGAATAGGTTACCTTACATGGCAAAAGGGACTTTGTAGATATGCTTATGTTAAGAACCTTGAAATGGGTAGATTATCCTCTATTATCTGGGTGGGCCCCAGGGATCTCTTACACAGGGATCTGTGTAAGAGAACAGTGGTGGAAGGATAGAAGCAGAAGGAGAGAGATGGTTTTATGCTGATGGCTTTGAAGAGGGCGGAAGGGGCCAAGAGCCAAGGAATATCAGCAGCCTTTAGAATCCGTAGAAGTCAGGAAAAGGGATTCTTTCCTAGTCTCCAGAAGCAATGCAGACCTATCACAACTTGATTTTAGCTCAGTGAAACCTATCTCAGACTTCTGACCTCTGGACTGTAACTCATGTTATTTTAAGCCACTAAATTTGGGGTGATTTGTTATTGCAGGAATAGGAAACTAATACCAGGGTATTAAAGGGAAGGATGTAACAATGATTAAGAATCTTGATTTGTGGGTCAGATTGCCTTTTTACAATCATGGCCTCATCTCTTAATAGATCTGTAACTTTGGGCAAGTTATAAATTGCCTCAAGCTTCAGTTTCCTCATCTGCAAAATGAGATAATTATACCAACTTCATGGATTTAGAGTGTGGATGTTGTGAAATTACATACATACTGCACAGAGTCCGCAGTGAGCAGTCTGTAAATGTCAGCTATGCTTTTCCTTTAGACTATTAAGTTTCCTCCTTTTTGCTCCCCGAACTGAATATATTGAGGATTAAATAGGCTTTTGTGGTATGGCCTGGACAAATGGCTACCATTTCCAAAGCTATTTTTGTGGGCAAATATGATCTCACGTTGGCAAAACCCAATCCTTCACAAATTTGGGAGCACCACAACAATTTTAATTGTGAGCACCGTCTCTTTTCTGTTGGAAATGAACACGCACACTTGATCAGCCAATGAAAGGGTTAAGAGTTGCGCGTCTTTCCCATCTCCTCGCTGCCAGCCTACCAATAAACATCCCATTTTGTGCACCCTCTCTTCGGCCGAGTATTATTCTCTGCTCCGTGATTTGGAGTCGGCCTGTCTGTCCCCTGACTGAACAGGAGCAGCTGAACAGCTGTGAAAACAATGGAGAAGCCGAGGAGAGCCGTGATTAGTGGGGGAAGCTGGGGGAATCTGGGACCCACCGGCCCGTTTCCCATGTCAGCGCACAGCCCGCGGAATCTGGGCATCACGTGGCCAGGCTCAGCCTTGGCGAGTCTGCTCGCAAGCGGGGGCTTCCCATCCCTGGGCGGCTGGAACTCTCTGGCACCTTCTCTTCAGAAGCTGTTCTTTTTTTCCCTCTCTTAGTCCTGCCATGTTCTCAGGGACTGTTGCATAAACATAGTGTTGCTAGGCAGCCCTCAAGCCTCCTTTCATCCTGGATCCCAGGAAACTCTGTGCAGGCAAATTCATGGAGTGCACTTAGAGCTGGTGCTGTCCACGGAGCCAGCTCTCCTGTCTGGCCCCAGGTTTCCCCTCCAGAAGCCCCCCAGCGTCTGCCTTGTACAGCTGATTTTCTAGATGTGGATGTCAAGGCAAGTTTAGAGATCACACTCGTCCCCCCCCCACAACTTCTCCCTGTCTCTGCAGGCTGTGCATACGCAATGTCTAACTTAATCACAGCCCTTTGCCAGCTGACCCCAGATGACTGGACAATGAAGAATTTTGCTTAAGTTCCAGTGACGTACCCAGTGACCTCCTAACAGCGATCTGTAGGTCACCCCACATTTTCCTGTCAGCCACAGAACTCACCACTCACTTTTTCAAACTTCCTCCCACCTTGGCTTCCTAGTGCCCACCGTGTCCTGGTTTTCTGTTCACTGCAGTGGACAGCATGTTGCCCTTTCTAGAAGGCAGCAGTGTGGCATTCACCTTGATAACCCCAGCAACCAGCACAGAACCTGGGACACATTCAGTTCAGTAAGCATTTGTAGGGTGAAGAAAGGAAATCATGTAAATGGACTCTTTCCTTATTTGTCCCCCCTCTTTGAAATACAATTTTTAAAAAATCTTACTGCCATCCTGATCTTGGTTTAATATCTTCTCTTCTGGGTTGAGTTGTCGCTATAATTATTCTTAGTTCTCATTTGATCAAAATAATCTACATACATTATAAATGTTGATAAATATTTATTAAACATAAAATTAGAATTTCATTGAAAAAGCATCTCTCAATGAGATGAATGGGCATATTCATGTAGTTTATGTATCTGTGGATGAATACTACTTATTTTTAGAATGACAGAGGCTTCTACATGAATTCTGTTCCCATTTTCTGTTTCTTAAATATCATATATTATTGGAAATTTCAAGTGTACACTAACTAGAAAGCCTAGTGTAATACAATTATCATTTGCCTCTTTTTATGGTTGCCTACAAATCGTACTTTCTAAGAGATGCACATAAGTTATCTAGCATGTGTAACTTTTTGCTTAGTCAACTTTTACCAAGTGAATGATACAAGCATCTGTCCTTATTTGACTTTTCTAATTGTTACACACAATTATGTGGCTCTTATTTTTATCAGGCTGTGGAATGTTGATTATATAGCCTGTGTGGCATTATTCCTTCTTGGGGCCATGGCAGATTTGCTGACTGATTGGACTCTTGGCTTTTGCTGAGCCTTGTTGCAGCTCCACATCCCTCTTAGCATGGTGGCCAGGTAATGGCTACGAACCAGCCAGTTCGAGCATGGAGCCGAGACCAATCTTATGGCCTTGTGGTTTCTTTTTTTTAAAAGAAGAATATCATCATTATTTTTTGCAAATACAGTACATAAGAATAAAAAGCAAACAGTATTGAAAAGTTCATAGAAGCGGGTAAAATCTCACCCCACATTTTCCCACCCATGTATCGGCATCATAAGTCTTAGACAGTATTGTTTTGTACATTTCTCTTTGCAAACGTAGGGATAAAGTTAAGTACAAATAATTTTATAAAAATGTGATCATTATATGCATACCATCTGAATAAAAACTACATTTACTTTTTCTTGAATTTAATGAAAAAGAAGGAATTGCTGAACTTCAGACTGTTTCTTTACAAGAAGAGTATTCATTCTTAAAAGATAACCTCAAGAGTTAAGAAAAACATTATGAAATGCATTAAGGGGATGAAGAAAAATTGCTTTTAAATGACATGTTTCAAATTGGGTGGTATCTGTAACGCCTTTTTTGAAATATGAGAATATGAGATAATCCATGTCTCCATATCCCCTCCTGACACTTCCCATTTTATTTTCTTAGTGAAATTTTCTGTTGTTGGAACTCACAATATTAGTATTCTGATCCGTAATTCTGACAGTTGTTTAATCTTAATTCAGTATTCACATCTATTTACTGCTCAGTACCAGCCTTGTTACCATGGCTTTGCTGTGAAAGAGGTCTTTTATTTTGAAGCCTCAGTGGTTTGCTGTATTTTGTTATCAGGTACCTTTTCTACAAAAGGCTTATAGGTGTCATTTTTGAGTTTTTAATGTGCTTGAGAATGTTCTCATCTTTTTTTTTTTTTTTAAAGATTTTATTTATTTATTCAACAGAGATAGAGCAGCCAGCGAGAGAGGGAACACAAGCAGGGGGAGTGGGAGAGGAAGAAGCAGGCTCATAGCGAAAGAGCCTGATGTGGGGCTCGATCCCAGAACGCCGGGACTACGCCCTGAGCCGAAGGCAGACGCTCAACCGCTGTGCCACCCAGGCGCCCCAATGTTCTCATCTTTATGCTTGAAGGGCAGATAATTAAATCGTCCTAATGATCTGGACAACAAAATGATACTGTTATTTCCCCGCGAAGTGACTTAAAGATGGCCCACATCTCCAGGTGTTCCCCAGAATCCTGCCTAAGGTCTGGGATGATGGACCTTTTACTCACAGCCAGCACAGCTTCTCTAGGAGGCCCCCTTTGCCCTCCCTGAGTCATGTCGCTTCTCTCCAGTCCCTCTTTGCTCTTGGCCCAGCCAAATACCTTTTCCTTCTTTACCATGTGGCTCCTAATTCTGGCCTTCCTCCATCCTCTATAAGATTTAATTTCTTTAGCACCTGCTCTGGAAAGATCTCGTTTCTCACCAAATTTCCTCTTTCTTACTCACAAGGAAAATGCATTCTGTCCTTGGCACCTCTGAAAATTGAAGTCAATGATTTTTTTTTTTTTTAGGACTTTCTGCAGGTTTTCCTACTTATTCCATTAGGATTTTCCTTGTCATCTCCCCTGACCCCCCCATTTTTTTCCTCAGCCCGATGTTTCCCCAGTTCAGGATACAGCTGCTTGCTTTGAGCAGTTCTTTATTGTGTCTACAAATGGGTGCTTATCAGAGACCTATTACCCTGCAGCTCTGAGATGCTGACTGGTTCAAAGTCTGATAACTGATTAGTAACATCTAACTTGGTTTCTGTCTTCGTCTCCTGCCCACTAAACTAAACAGCAGAGGCCACTGTCATAATCCTTTTTATTAGCATGGTATAAATACAAACCCTGACTAGTTTGGGGTGATTCCAGTGGGGAAGACAGTGAGGACCACAGTTATAATAGAGTGTTGCTTTAACTGCGTGAGAGGAGGGATGTTGGGAGAAGGTGGTCTAACCTGTTTGAGGTCTTTAGGGAAGACTTACAAAGGATTTGGCATTTGAAGGGAGACTTGTAGATCAGGTCAGAGTTTGTCAGGAAATCAAGCCCTTGGGGAGAGTACAGCAGAGAATGACAGAATGCACAGAGTGGCAGAAAGGAAAATAGGGGGGGCTGTGGGAGCTAGAAGCAGCTTCAGCATGGCCTGGAAGAAGAAGTGTTGGGGTCTCTGGCTGATGAGGTAGGCAGAACTGGTTGGGCCATGTAGAGGAGTTTTGATTTTATGGTGTAGGCAAAGGAAAGACAGGGAATGATTTGAAGGCAGGAATTTGATTTAATCAGATTTGCATGTCCTGGAGGTCACTCTGTCAGGGAGTGGGAGCCATTGTCAGAAGGTGAACCTAGAGGCAGTGAACAAAAGGCTACTGTAAGTGTATAGGTGAGAGATGATGGGCTTGACTGCGGCCTGACTGACTAGAAAGGCAGTGGTTGTAGGGGTGACTGCACTGGGAGATTTCTTAGATGATCTGAAAGACAGACAGCAAGTCTTTAGAGAAAGGATCAACAGCTCTGGCTGCATCTGACCTGGGGCAACACTGGCTCTGTCCCTGATTGGCTGTTTAATTATGAGAGAGTCACTAACCAACCTTGGACTCAATTTCCTCATCAGTATATGGGGGCAAAACACACTCAACCCACGATTGTTGTGAATAATATACATAGAGCCCTTGGGACGATGCCTGGTGCTCAGCAACCCAGGGGAGCGAGTTAGCTGCACCCATTCCCAGCCTCTTTGACATAGAAGGTTCTTTGACTCTGTGCACAGTTATGCCATCAATTCTCTGAACAATGGGATGACCATTCTGTATTTTTAACTACCCTCGTACCACCTTGTTTTACCAAGTAGTTCAGACTGTGAGTCAGGGATATAAAATCAAACCCTAGCTGAATACATTTTGCATAAAACATCTTATTAGTCACAGGATGAATAGGTACTTCAAACAAATAACCCATGTTTGCGGTTTCTTGGGACCGAAATCCATGTGAAAGGTAGGTTGGGAGGATGTATATGGCTACTTGTACTATCACTATTACACAGCTATTAGTCCTAACGCTTGGAACTATCAGTAATGGTGTATCTAGTATGTGTGCCAACATTCTGATGATATTACGTCATTTAGGTCCCACAATAAGCTTATGAAGTAGAAATTGCTCATCTGTTTTACAGATAGGGGTCTTGAAGCTAAAGCACTGTAAATAACTTACTCAACACCACTTAGCTAGAAAATATTAAATTTGGAAACAGAACTGTATCAGTTAGCTTCTGCTGAATAACAAACCATCCTGAAATGTAGTGGTTTCAAATAACTTTGACTATTACTCATGAGTCTGAGGGTCTGTTGGATGTATTGGGTGATTTGGGTCAGGCTTGGTGATACTGGCTTGGCTTCCTTCTGCATCTCTGGTCAGATTGAGGACTGAGGACTGACTCATCTTGAATAACCTCTCTCAACAGCTTCTCTGGCTGTTGGCCAGCTGTTAACTGGAGCAGTGAGGGTTAATGGGCCTCATCAACTAGGAGGCCAGCCTAGGCTTTTTCACATGACTGTCAGCAAGTGCTTCCAAACCAAGAGCAAATGTGAACAGATGCTTGAGACCCAGGCTCAGAATATCACTTCTGCTATAGCCTTTGGCCAAAGCAACACAAGGCCAATCCAGATGAAAGGATGGAGAAGTGGATTCCACTTGATGGAATTCTCTTGGTGAAAGAATTGCAAAGAATTGTGGCTATTTTTGTTCTATACCACACAAACCATGGCTTTGGGCTCCCAAGCCGATGATCCTGCAGTGAAGGATATTGTTTATATGCTTATTTTATAGATGGAAATACTGAAGTTCAAAGATATTAAGCAACTTGCTCAAAGTCACTTGACTTAGTGAGTAGCTGAACTACCGTGTGAAGCCAGGCATGTCTGACTCTAAAGCCAGTGAATTTCTGCTGGACCTGGTTGGTGACACTCAGGGTTCAGAGTCTGTGAGATGTAGAGCCATTCCCTTCTTGGGGTGGAAGGAACCTCAGAAGTTGTCTGGTCCATTAGCTGATAGAATTTTAAATCTCATAGTTCACTATAAATTCAAAAGTTGTTTTGGCAACCAACACAGATTTGTCAACCTGCCTTTTTTTTTTTTTTTTTGCCAAGTCAAAACACTATAAAAACCATCTCCTATCATTGTCATTTCATGGGGGAAAAAAAAGGAAATTTCAATACCAAAAAGCGTAATTTAGCATAATTTTATAATAAAGTCCAGTTGTTTAAATTAAATTAGTTCAGCTTTGCAAAATCCACACTACTTTGTCTTTAATTTTGCTGCTTTTGTTGTGGGCCTGTGAGGTCCTTACATTGGTCCAAAGACCAACATATAGGAGCCACTAATCTGGCCTACTCTCTTTTATTTGTTGGTACTTGAATGCCCTCTAAAATATTCCTAATATGGTCTTCAATCGTTGCATACTTCTGGTGACAGAGTTCACTATTATCTGAAGCGGTTCACTTCATCTTTAGACAACTGTAGAAAAGAATATTCTTTTATTATATTGAACCAAAATCCTTCTCCCAGTGACATCTACCCACTAACAGAAGTTCATCTTTTTTTTTTTTTAAAGATTTTATTTATTTATTTGACAGAGATAGAGACAGCCAGCGAGAGAGGGAGCACAAGCAGGGAGAGTGAGAGAGGAAGAAGCAGGCTCATAGTGGAGGAGCCTGATGTGGGGCTCGATCCCATAACGCCAGGATCACACCCTGAGCCGAAGGCAGACGCTTAACTGCTGTGCCACCCAGGCGCCCCATCAGAAGTTCATCTTTTGGTGCTCAAATATAAAAGTTGAATGCATGAAAGTATCTGGAAATAGCCCTGGCTCCCCTAAATTGTGATTAATCCTAGTTCCTTTGGTCTCCACTTACATCGTGTTGGCGTGGTGTGCTATCTGCTTTTGTCCTGCCCTCAGGCTCCATCCAGGTTGACTACGTCTGCGTTTATGTGGATGTAGAAATCAGTTTACGTCCCTGTATTTGGCCTGATTAGCTGGCGTAGATTAGGTCCCTTTTCTCTTTCTACGTATGATTCTTCTATTAATGAGTTTTAAGGTCATATTAGCCTTAGCAGGAAACTTATCAAGCTATTGACTCAAGGTTCAACTTTAAGCCTCAATTTCTGTATGAATAAAATGTGAGCACTATCGAGCTGTTTCACAATAATTATCTAACAAAATGCAGTACAGCTTCCACTGAAGTTTAAAGACTCTGTCATGGCCTGGGCCCTGTGATAGGTGCTGGCACTGTAAGGAAGAGAGGACAGTTCTTCGGTTCTCAAGAAAGGCACAGTACGGAGAGTAAAACAGACATACAAACACAAGGGTACCACAAGATTTTCAGCGTTTTTGGGTGGCACGTACAAAGTGAAGGGGGGAGAATAGGAAAAGCAGTATCAATGCCTACACAGGGCTCCATAGAGGCTGAACCAAGACCTGCAGAATATTTCGGATTTGCCAGCTGGGCCTGGTGCCACAGCGGTTAAGTACCACAGGCTTTGCGACCAGACCATCTGAATTCCGGTCTAGGTTAAACCCCCGATATCTCAGCTCCCTTCTCAAGGACATCACTGCTCTCCTCTCAAAGCTGTTGTGAGGGTTAAATGAGATAATACGCACAAAGTTGTTGGCGTAATCCCGGTGTGTCATGTGGTAACTGTTCTTACTCCAAATAGCTAAGATGACTCATTCTAAGCCCTCCTGGTCTGATCAAGAACATTTTAACTCTCTTTACCTTTGCCCTCCACCCAGTGCAATGAGGAGTGCACCCAGGATGCATCCTTACCTGTCAGAATCTTTTTTTTCAAAGATTTAAGTAATTAATTAATTAATTAGAGAGAGAGAGAGCTCCAGAGAGCGTGCACGTGTGTGAGCAGGTGAGGGGCAGAGGGAGAGGGAAAAACAGACTCTTTGCTGAGCACAGAGCCCGACCAGGGGCTGGATCCCAGGACCCTGAGATCATGAGGTGAGCCGAAATCAGGAGTCCAACGTTTAACCAACTGGGGCACCGAGGTGCCCCCATACCTGTCAGAATCTTAAGGGAATGACTTCATGAAGAGCACATGGGCTGGCCAAGAGGCTGCTGCGTTCACAGGTGCTGATACCCACTGGGGCAGCGGGTTAGTTTGAGGCAATCAGGTTCACGTTTCTTCTTCAAAGTAGAGCCACCGGAAACCCAATGCAACAGTAAAAATTTTTGAAATTGTAAATAATTTTAAACGTGAAGAAAAATCACAAGAATAAGAATAGTATCAATGATAGCCAAATGTTCTTTACCCAGATTCTCCTATTGTTTAGCATTCTGCTCTGTTTGCTCAATCATTTCCTTTCTTTTTCCCTTCCATACATGCGGACATACACACATACACATGCAGACACACACACAGACACAAATACACAGATGCACACATACATGTACACAGATACACGAACACAAATATGCACACAACACACACACACGGGCATACACACATACATAGAGACACACAGACACACACACGCAAATAGACACGCAGACATACACAGATACACATAGACGCACACACACACACACAAACTTTTTTCTGAACCATTTGGGGCGAAGTTGCATATCTTATAGCCTTTACCTTTTCCTCTTTGCTACAGTGATATTCTCTTACGTAACCACAAGGTGCTTATCAGCTTTAGTAAACACCGATCTAATACTTTGATATACTCTACTGTTCTATTCCAACTTTGTTAACTGACCCGATAATATCTTTTATAGATTTTTCTTACCTCCATTATAGAGTCCGAAAGTCAAAACTTTATAAAAAGCTATACCGAGAGGAGAGTTACTCCTTCACCTTCCTTTCTGTCTGTTTCCTCACACCTGTAGGTAACCAACTTAATTGTTTCCTGGTTTATCCTCTTTTACTGGTAAAGGTAAGCGGGGATTTGTATGTATTCATATTTCCCCTTTTATTTTATGTAAATGAAAGTTATATGTGTTATTTTGCATTTTGCTTTTGTCGCTTAGTAATATCTCCTGGAAATCACCCTATGCCAGTGTATAGAGATCACCATTCTTTTCTATAGCAGCCCAGTACTACACTGTGTGATACTACAGTTTCCTCCACCAGTCACCCATGCTTGAGCATTTAGGTAGCTTCCAATGTTTTGCAAATAAAAATGATGCTGCACCGAGCAACCTTATGCATATTGGTTTCATATTATTTGAGGTCTCTTATTCAGGGTAAATTCCTCGGAGTGCTATTGCTGATGGAGAGGTGAATACACATGCAGGTTTGATACTGACAAAATGTCCTCGGAAAGGGTTATACTGTTTTGCATTCCTACCAGTAAGAGAGTACCTGAGAAACCCAGCGTTTTGACTTTCATTTTTACACAGTGATAAATCAGCAGGGATTCAGGTGCCAGCACAGAATGCCGAGCAAAGGTCAGGTGCCGCATGGAGTAGGAAAAAGAATGCCCAACACAAAATCAATTCACAAAATGCTTTTTTCAGACACTTGGACACCATCTGCTGAAGGGTAGGGCAGTCTTACTTAATTTTTCACTCTAGGGCTAGGCATCTCTAGTAAGATTTCTTGCTAGAGATGCCTCGCCAGGTGCCTAGGACATAGTAGATTATCTGCAGATATTGACTATTTAAATGAATGGAGGAATGAACTGGCAAAAACCTGCAGTTGTTCATGGGAATAAATAAACCTGGCTGGGAGATTATTTTGAAGGAGCAGATCTCACCTCTTCTTCTCCCTTTCCCTCCTAGACAGATGCTTCCTTGTACAGCCATTCCTGGGGACTGAGCAGTTTGAAGTTTCCAAAGATGAAAACATGTAAGCAGTGCTCGCATTAGGAGATGGGGCTGCACAGAGGTCTATTGTCTGCAGGGACACAGGGAGCTCTGTGGTGAAAGGGGAGTGTCCTCCGCCACAGCATGGTCTTTTCAGCCTGAGCATTGCCTTTTCTCTCTGGAATGTAATATTCTACCCATGCCCTTCCAGTGGCATTGTGCGGTAGCAGGGTCAGCATGGGGGGTGGGGGCACAAGCAGGGAAATGATCTCCGTATGGGCAACCCAGTAAGTCAGAGGCAGCAGCAGAGGGCACGGCCAGGTCTGGGCCTCTGAATGAGTGCTTTGTGCGAGTCTTGGTGGCAGTGGCTGGAGAAGCACCTTCCTCTTGCAGCTCACCTGGTGGCTGAACAAAGCTGTCTTTCAGGCCTCAGGCCCCACAGCAAACACTGTGCAGGTGATAGATCTGCTTTCCTGCCCTGCCATAGCCCAGGGATCACATTGCTGCCTGGCGTTTCTTGTGGGTTGCCACTAGGGCCTGTACTCCCTTCACGATAATAAAATAGCAGAACTAGCCCAGGAAGAGAAGGCGCACCTGTTCTGAGGCCGGAGGGGTCACTGAAACTCGGAGGATTTCTTTTCAGAGTCACAGGGGAACAGGCATAGCTAATTTACGTTTCTGCTGACTCTTGGCGTTGTCCACACGAGCAAGCACTCTTTGTCTGGCTCTCAGCATTTATACAATTCTTTTTAAATGTGATCTCCATGATGGTTTTAAGGGGTCAACGTGACAACTTTTACACAAGAGAAAATGGAGCCGTGCGTGATGAGCTGAAGTGGGTCCAGTGTGGTGCAGTCTTCTGACTCCAAATTCAGAGTTCTTTCGAGGACACTCTAATCCACAGTATCGCAGGAATCAGTGAGAAGGTGAGGGCAAGGTACTAGGCTGCAACAGTATTTGGGGTTTTGTTCTGGCTACTAGCCAGACTTGAAAGGACAAGAGGTTCCTTCCCCTCCCTTAATGAAAAAGCCAAATCTCCGTGCTCCGAGCTTGGGTTCCTTGTCTACGGGATTGCTCGTTGTTAGGTGTCAGGGTTGAAAACAGAAGCTGAGAAACCCCGGCAAGAAAAACACTGATGATTCTGTTTGGGCTTATAACTTCGTGGAGCAAGGCTGGTGCTTTGAGTCAAGGGATAGAAAGGGTTAATCCAGAAATGGGAGGATGGATTTCCCTTGTGTCTGACTGAGACAGGGTTGGTTAGGATTTGGGGTGTTTCTGTGAATGGCAGAGACCATGACCCCCATGTACGAAGCACCAAGCATGGGGAGATGTCCGTGAGAGGACCGTGAAGGCCGGCTGCCAGCACTGAGGTGTTTGGAGCAGGCACTGTGTCTATGGCTGGACGTGTGTTGAGTGGAGAGGCCCGCCATGGAGTGTGTCTGATCCACCTGGAAGGCTGTCACCTGCTAGATGACAGAGGATGGTTGGCCCAGTAGCATTGTGTACAAAATGGACGTAAGTAAGGGTGATGAACAACACCATGGAGCGATCCCTCATTTTGTGAATACCATCTAAACATCCGAGATTGTTTTTAAAACCCTAGGAAGGGAAGGAAATTACCCCTCAAAAGTGACTGAAACTGAATCCTCCCTGCCCCTACCAGGTAGGATCTCAGAGCCAAATTTAGTTTGCTGAAAGAAAATGACATAATTCACTCGCTCACGTAGTCATTCATTCAACAATATTTACTGAGTTGTTACCGTGAGTCAGTATGATCTCAAAGAACGTCAGTATGTCCTTCTCTGAACATCGTTAACAAAATTTGATTAAAATGGGTTATTTTGATAGTTAGCCTCTGTAATGGTTGTGTTTTCTCTGTCATGCTTCCTCTTCGTGGGTCATTTGCTGCAGTGTTTGCATAAATCCTACTCTTCCTTCAAAGTATGGCTCAAATACCTCCTTTTCCACAGAGACTTTTTTCTCCCACCCAACTCATAAATTAAGGTGGAGTTGGGTCTCGGCTTGAGCATGGGCCACGTCTGTTCTTGGATCCAGGCATGTCTGGGAATGTCTGGAAAACTGCACATTCAAGCCTGATGGAACTCTATTTCTGGGGCTATTGGGAATCCTCCTGTGAAAGAAATCATGACGTTTCCACTTGTGGGATCCAGACAGACACATCTCAGCATGTCTGGAGAAGCACTAGAGTGACTTCAGGTTTTAGGGAGGGGATAGCGAATCCCCAAGAAAGAACTTATCCTCTAGTGAGAAGGAATCCTACCTAAAGATTCTGGTACAATAACAAGCTTTACCTTCAGAGGCTAGAGAGAAGTAGCTCTGAATATAGTACAGTGTTCACATTTGGGTTTGTCTCTTGGCTTGCCTTAGGCTCTTTTGAAGGCTGGCTCTTGGCAACACGGTGTTGCCATATATAAAAAGAGAAATAACTGCTTCAATCTGTGCAAACTTTGGGATAGAAGATATACATCTTGGTAACCCCTTCCCGCCCCCTCGTTGGAGATTTACACAAAAGGACTGTAACTACCCTTCATTTGACCATAAAATTGCATTGATGCTTTGGCACATTGAAGTCTTAAGTCACTGAATGTGGGTCTTGTCAGGACAGAGGTAGAACAGCCACGAAGCTTGGTCTGGGGCTTGACTGGGGAGCAGAGAGGAGCAGCCAGCACCGTGGTGCCTAAGGTCAGGTGTAGCACTTCTTCGGAGTGAGACCTGCCTGTGGAATTCCAGAAATTACTTAAAGGAGATCTCTTGCAGGTGGTTAGTGTTAGTCCAGTGGATTCGAAATGCCACAACACTTTTGGATGTTCAAGTAAACGTACCCCAGAGCCTGAAGTGTGGGTGAAGGAATGATGGCAACGAGGGTGAGGAGGGCAGTGGGGGAAGATGTGGGACAGTCTGGGAGCCAGTCCAAGGCAGCATGAGTGATCCTGAGGACTGACGCCAGACTGTGTTTTACGAAGATCATTCTGGAGGTTGGTTGGTAACTGAGAGGAGATGGGTAAAATTGAAGAAGAGGAAGCCAATAACTGGATGGGATTCTCGATATTTCTAGGGCTGCACCTGGCCATGGAGAATGTCCTGTCCAGGAAACGGCAGCATTTTCTCCCCAACGTCCTCTATTTGGTTGGACTACCTGTCTGGGGAATAAGGTGCAGACTTAGCTATTATCTTGAATTCTTTTTTGATGACTCTGTTCTCCAGTTATCAAAAAATCCTTTAACTTAGAGGCATTTGTTGAAAAATTCTTCATTTTATGAGTCTTCTTGATACTCACACTTTTGCCTCAAAACTAATCTCTGCCTTTATTATAGGCGTCTAGGAGACCTGACCATTCTGGGATAGTGGTTAATAAAGAAACAGTGGATGAAACCTGGTTCCTCTAGTAGGATTCTCAATCTCCCACGTTTTCTCCATTTTGCCTTAAGTAATAAGAATACTCCCTTCTTTAAAACTTCCGTTTGCTTTTTAGTATATCTAGTAATGTTTGTCAGTCGTCAGTTCTTATTTGACCTCTCCCCCTCCCCACTACTCCTATACCACTCCTGAAATGCTTGACCCTTGCTCATCAGAAACACTGGTTCACTCTGACAAAAGATCACGGTCTTTGAAGAGATGATGAGTCATGCAGCTTGAAAAATTTCGTGTAGAAATGTTGCTATTTCTTGAAGGGCTAAGAATCACCAGCCTTATAGGATGGACACCTATTTACCCTTTGGGTCATTCACATCTACCTTCAAGATCTACCTAGAATAGCCTTTAGAAAAGCAAAATATTTGATCACTTTCTCTGTGCCACACGTAGAATGGAAGAAAATTTACATGGAAGTCCAAACACAAGAATTATGGAAAATAAATTTATAACTGTTACATTGTCCTTCTTTTAAAATGCCATTGCAGCCATCAGAGATTGCTTTCCTGTGGTGCCTGGTGAAACACTATGAAAGGTGGGCCAATGGGTCATGTAGTCAGAGTGGGAGGGCAGGTTGTCAGGGGTGATTACAGTGACATAATGAGGGAATTGCTGATAACCGATGAGTTCGTTTTACTTCTTAGCTATTTACATGTTTTTATGACTGACAACTATTTTAAGATACTGAATTGCAATTAGACCACTATAATATTATCTTTTAAAAAGATAATTGAGCTCCTTAACAGTGTTTAGATATAAAAATGTTTTTAGTATTATTAATCTGGGAAAGACCAGAGCTGGAACATTTCAGTTAAGGGGATATATTTATTCTTTTTTAAAAATATGCCATGTTCCAAAATGTGGAGGATTTAAAGATGTATTTAAAGTTAACTTAATCATTTCAACAAAACTATGAAATGTGCATTTTTATTTTCCATGTTAGAATTTTTCAAAATGGCCAACTTGTCCCTTTTAAAGTTACTTTAAATATAAAATAAATAAATACAAGGAAGAAACATGGGAATCTAGTCAGCTAATTTACTGTCATGTGATTTTTTTTTTCAGAAACCTTTTTTGCAACCCAGACTGTACATGTAAAGGGATGCTCAGACGTTCCATAGCACTTCAGATCCTCTTCTGCCCAAACGCCGAATTTCCTCAGAAATGGCTTAACATTTTTTTTGGTCAAGCCATAGTTGTGGACTCTTCTTTTCATAGTTCTAGAAAAAAAATCTCCTCTGTCTCATTTTTCTTTGTACAAAAAATGGTTAAAATGGGACAATGCCATTTTTTTACCCTGAATGGTGACTGCCAGCTATTAAAATGCTAATTTCAAAAAAAAAATACGAAAAACCAAATAGAAGAGGCAAAGACAGCCAGGAAACAAGAGGAATGAAGTCTACTGAGTGATTAATCATTTGATTAACCAGGTAAGTCTCTGGCACATTACTAATTAGCTCACTTACAAAGCCCTGGACTGAGCAGCCCTGGTTTGATTAAAGAGGTGCCGAGCCGTTCAAGCCCTGATGCTTGAGCCTCTTGTATAAAACAAAATGCGACTTTCATGCTAACCTCATCTCTTTAATCCAGCTGTGATTTCTCAGGCCTCTGACACTCAGGCCTAGGCACATAAATCAAAGAGTAGAAAATGGTCCTCATGAATGTTCAGAGAATAGGATCTGTATTTTAGGATTTTTTTTTTTTCCTAATTTAAAAAGGGGTTGTTTAAATTATGAGGTCGTGGTAACTACCTGTTGACTGTCTTAAAGCTGCTGCTTTTGATGACCCCTTAGGTTATCCGGAGGCACTGGGAGAGGCTCTGCCTTCGTAGGAGGGAATAAATCTACTCTCACTACACTCTATTATTCTGGGAGGATTTATGAGCTCTAAAAAAGGATATTTGAAATTAATAAAAATCTTCTCAACTTTACTAGGGAATCCACCTTTAAAATATTTTTAAAGCTTATTTCTTTGTGGTTAAGTATTTGTTTTCTTAGTCATGTTAATGCCATCCCCGTCCCCCACCCTGAAATATCCATTTTCTTGTTGGTACTAAAGTAAAACCGTCCTGGCTGTTTAAAGAATAAGGAGGTGCATAGTGGGCTTTTCCTTCCTGCTCCTCGATTCTACTTTGGGTCTTTGCTCCTTTACTTTTAAGTTTGCTTAAGACAACTGAATACTTTCTCAGGCTATGCACTGTACCAATGAATTCAGGGGGCTGTGTTGTGGTTTCCTTTGTGACTGTTGCAAGAATAAGGAAACTAATAGAAATGTTGGCTGGATCAAGTGAAGTATAGGGTCAAGGCCAAAGCCAAATCCTTACTTCATGGTATTCCAGGTTGACCACATCATGGCTAGATGTTGTCTTCTTGTGGGTGCTGTTTTATAAAAGGGCACTGATCAACAGAGCTCATCTAGCAAAGGCCAGGGAGGACAGGATGGTGTGGGAAATCTTGTCATGAGGGAAAGAGCTGAGAAATAGGAGAAGAGAACACTGGGGGTAGATATGGGGTAGAGAAACGTGCTGTCTTTAAATAGTTGAAGGGTGTCATGTTGGATAGTGTGAAATGTGTTCTTGTCCACATTGTATCCCCAGCACGTAGCACAGTGCTTGGTAAAGAGCAACCGTAAACGACCGTGGTCACCATTTTTTGAGCGCTCACCACGTGCCAGTCTTTGTAATGGTGTCTTGCTTACCTTACCTCGGTTAGCAATTATTGCTGTCTGCAGTTAATAGCAGAGGAAGCTCAGGCTCAAGATGAGGACACTTATCCAAGGTCACATAATAAATATCTGAGCTGGAATTCAAGTCAGGTCTGTCAGGGACTGAGTACTCCTCTCCGTGGTGCTCCGTCTCATGAGGATGGTGTCCCCGGGGTCTGGGGTGAGAGGCTTCAGTGACCACATTCTATCACTTTTATTTTTTTCCTTGTGGATGAAGAATCGCAGTCTGGGGAACAGAGGTTCCACAGCCAGTATGTTCCAGAGTCAGGATTGAAACCTGTGTCCGCCTTGCACAAAATTCAGCCTCCTGATCAGAATGTTCCGTCACTTCCCTGGTACAACCGAACGCAATACGTGCTTGTTTCTAGTTTGACCTGGACGAAATACTGCTATTTCAAGTGTGAATCTCTGTTATACTTACCTTCTCCTGCTTAACTTCTGAACACTTGAGAACTCCCTTGGCCTCTGTACCTGAATTCCCGGTTTGCCTTCACCTGGTGCTCACTTTCTCCCTGGATCCTCCACCTGGTCTGCTCTGACAGTCCTCCCTAATGAAGATGGGGATAATTTAACCTAAGTCGATGGAGCGTTTTGCATCATTGTGGAGATAGGAGATGCAGTACTGAGGTTTTTCCTCATCGCCTTTAAATATTCCTTATAACAATCCCATGAATATAATTAATATTGCCTATGCTTCACAGATTAGCAATCTGTATCTGAGAGAGTTTAGGTAAATTTTCTTAAGGTCACACAGCTAGCTAATTAACAGCCAATTTAGCCTAATAATAATAATATATGTTCTTTCTACTATATGCATGCTGGGAATTATATCCACACTTCCCATCTTCACTTGCCAACTTTTTCCTTCTTGCCCCGCAGAGAACATGAAGAGCCCCGTGTCCACCAGGGCATAACCAGATAGGTATCATCATCTTCATCATTATCAATTTAAATTGAAAACTATAAAAAATAAGCGAAAATATAAATCACTCTGGTTTTAGAGATAGAGGAATTCATTATAAAGTAAGGAAACCGAGGCTTATAGAAATGCAGTGCATTTCTCACATTCAGCCAGTAACTAAGAAGGCTGAGCCTTAACTTTAGGATTAAATATTGGAAGCACATCTATTTAAAACAGGAGCAGATGGATAATTCAGGTATTAGTAGGGGAGGAATGGACAAAGATGGGAAAATATTTAAGAGATCTACGAAAGAGGGGCACCTGGCTGGCTCAGTTGGTAGAGCCTGTGACTCTTGATCTTGGGGTTGTGTGTTCGAGCCCCACATTGGGTGTAGGGATTACTTAAAAAATAAATTAATTTAAAAAGATCTACAAAAGATAGTGAAAGGGGCACCTGGGTGGCCCAGTCAGTTAGATGTCTGACTTCGGCTCAGGTCATGATCTCAGGGTCCTGGGATCGAGCCTGGCTTTGGGCTCTGCGCTAAGTGGGGAGTCTGTTTGTCCCTCTGTCGTTCTCTCTCTCTCTCTCTCTCTAAATAAATAAATAAATAAAATCTTTTAAAAAAGTGAAAAGTTATAGGAATGTCATGAAGTCGTAGTATAACATAACTACAAACTTCTAGTGGTATTAGGCTGTCTGTATAGCTATGTGCGGGTAGACAAAGCAGTCCTTTTTCGTTCAGAGGGGATTCAGTTATGTGCTCCCTCCTGATTAAGGTGAGTATGCACGCACGGTCTTAGCAGAAGAGCGTAACTGGACTTGAGTGCACGTGGGCATATCGTGTGACTTAGGAAAACCTGTGTTCCTTAGATCTCTGACGCATGGAGTCTTTGGGCAGGGATAGATCCGTTTGCCTGCTGGGATAGAAGAGTAGATACCCAAACACCTGCTTCACACATTGTGAACGGAGGGACCCTGACTGAGTAGACTGGGGCAGACCTGACCAAGGTGTGCTGGCGAGAAAGCACTCCAAAGAACCTAATGGCCCCAGAGTAACTCACTAGGAGAAAAGAGAAACACACTGATTTCCAGATTTACATATCCAGCTTCATTCTCTTTCATAAGGCCCAGACTTGTATATCTGTCCTGACATGTCCATTTAATAGGTCCAAGGAAAAATCTCTTGATTGTCTCTGCTCACACCCCTCCGCTGGTTTCTCATCTTGCTCGGGGTAAAAGTCGAGGTCTTTACATGGCCGCCAGTACACCTTATGATTTGACCTCTGCTTAGCTCTCTTGTTCCCTGTTTCTATTATTCCGTTTGGTTTTCTCTGGCCCTGCCTCACCTGCCTCCGTGATGTTTCTCAGCCATGACAGGCAGGCTCTGGCATTGGGGCTTTTGCATTTGCTCTTCTCTCTGCTTTGAACTCTGTCTCCAGATACTCACAATGCCTGTCTCCTTGTTTCTTTCGGATTTCAGAAACGACCTCACCACTGACGCCTTCTGCAAGCCACCCACCTAGGATAGCCAGAACTTGCCCTCATCACCTTCCGCCTTGGTACTTTATCACTGTGCCTTGTCTTGTTTCTCTTCCTTGCACTTACGCCGTCTGACATATTCTCTTTTTGTTGTTCATTTGCTTGTTTTCTGTCTTTCTCCATTAGAAATATGAGCAACTGTGTCCCCTTTGCCTGGACACCTGTTGGGCACTTGTAAATATTTTTAAATGAATGATTAAGATGGGCACCTGGGTATGTGACCTTGGTCATCCTAAAAGTAAGCAGTTGTGATGATTGCCACCCGGGGAAGTGGTAGGGGGCTGGTGGTGGGCCGTGGTCTGTCAAACTTCACAGGTCCAGCCTCAATAGTGACCTCATGTGGCATGAGAGTCAAAGTCAGCAGAGAGCTGACTTTAGACCCTTTACTTTTCTTTCAGCCTGGCCTGGCATTTGTAAGCAGGACTGAGTAAGCTCCAAGGGGTCTTAGGCAATTCTAGGTGACATGTTTTTAAAATTTTAATTCAACATATGCAGTGATAAAGCAATATATTCACATGGTTTAAAACGCAAAAGTAGCATAAGGTCGGTAGTGAGTGGTCAGCCTCTCACCTCTGTTCCTAGTCACCCAGAAACCCTCCTCAGTTTCTCGTGTGGCCTTTTGGAAATATTCTATACAAGTTTAAAGAAATACATACAGAGACCTATATATTTTCTCTTTTGTTTATTTTGTGCACAATATAGAGTATCGTACATGCTGTTTTGTATCTTGCTTGTATTTTTTAACTAAGATGAAACATCCACAGTGAGATACAGAAATTGTATGTACAGTTGATAAATTTAGCCTTTCAATATATTCTCATATAATCATCATCCACATCCAGACATGTATTTCTAGCACCCTGGCATCTCCCTTGTGCCTCTCTCAGTCTCTCCTGAGGTCATTGCTGTTCTCACTCTTATCACTGTCTGCTCGTTTCCCCTGGTCTTGAATGCCATATGGATGGAATCAGCTAGTATATGCTACTGTGTTTCTTATCGTTTCACTCAAAAACATGTGCTTTTTAATATAAAGACATATCTGTTTGTGATGATTATATCTCATAAAGATAAAGGACATGAAGAATTTCATCCTCTTTTTATGATTACATGGTATCCCATTGCAAGAATGACCTTACACTTTGCTTCACTGCTCCACACTAACGCAGGTGGGTGTGGCAATACAACAGGCATAAACGCTCGTGCAGGTGCATCTGGTCATTGAATGCAGGGGAGTGGAAGTGCTAGGTCAAAGTGTGTATGCGTATAACGCTGAGAGGGATGCCCGGTGTCCTCCTGTGGCATTTGTGGGGATGCACAACCCCATCAACAATACCCGAGAGGGCTTACTTCCCTCACCAGCCAAGTGTTTTCAAACTATGGAGCTTGGCCCATTTTCAAGAAAGAAGTGACATCTCAGTATATTTTCTCACTATGAGTGAGATTGAACATTTCTGACTTTAAAGACCCATTTTTATTCTTTAGTAACCTTTGTACACATAATTTGACCATTTTCAATGGGATTAGGTATTTTCTCTTCTTTCTCTCTGAACACCTGATAGGTATTAGGAAAATTATCCCTTTGATATGATAGGAGTTCCAAATAGTTTTCCCCAGATATTTCATTTGTCTTCTATGTTTTTTTAGCCGTTTACAAATATTTTATTTTTATGTGGTCAGACTTAACTAATTTGTTTAAAGTTTCCTCGTTTTGTGTTATTGCTTAAAAGGGCTTCTGTATTCCTAGGTTGTTAAAATAAATCATGTATTTTTTTCTGGTCTTTTTATAGTTCCCTTTTAAATTATTAAATATTTTGATACTTCAAGAAGTCATTGTGAGTAAGGTATGAAGTAGGGATCCAACTTTTCCCCCCCAGATTGTACCTATCACACTCATTCTGTTTATTCATGGATCCAGTGAACTGAAATGCCACTTGTCATATACCAAATGCCTCTATGCATTTGGGTTTCATAATTTGACATTGTTCTATTTATATGAGCACCAGACTAAACTATTGTAGCTTTACTATGTTTTAATATCTGGAAGACTTATAAGTAGGGGTATGTCAAATGTGTGGAGGTACTGTTTTCCCTTCTAATAATGACAGCAGGCTCCGTAGCAGTTAATTATAATAATTAAAGAGGTATAACTATATTTGCATCTCAAAGTTGGGGAACAAAACACAGTAGCCAGAGAAGACTAAAATATAGCAATAAGGGGGATCTTAGACTAAGATTCCAAAGTACATTCCTATCTCCCTCCTAACCCCCACCACTACCCCCCAGCACACGCACTCACACACACACTCCACAGACTGCCTGCCTGAAGTAGACAGGACAGTGTGCACAGAGGAGTGTGGATAGTAACATGAAATTGATAAATCAGAGCTTGACTGTGGAGGCTCTCCTTTTGCTCCTTATCCTCTTAAAGTGATCGTATAACTATAAAAAATTTTATAACTCTGTTTTCTTAATGATTTAGAACTTTATTTCACCTTAATTTATAATTTTAAAAAATTCATTTTTTGAAAAAATTATTTATCGACTCCACACTTATTAGAATGGCCAAAGTCCCAAACATTGCCAACACCAAATGCCAGAGAGGATGTGGAACAATAGGAACTCTCATTTATTGCTGGTGAGAATGCAAAATGGTACAGCCACGTTGGGAGGGTGGCAGTTTCTTAGAAAAGTAAACCCAGATCGTACGACCCTGCAATCATGTTCCTTGGTATTTAGCTAAAGGAGTTGACTTATGTCCGTAAGCTGACTTATGTCCATACATAAACCTGCACAGAAATGTTTATAGCAGTTTTATTTATAATCACCAAAACTTGGACTTGGTAGGATGTCCTTCAGTAGGCGAATGGACAAATAAACTGGTCCATCCAGGCAGTGGAATAGCATTCAGCACTAAAAGAACATGAGCTATCGAGCCATGAAAACACATGCAGGAATCCTAAATGCATACTTCCAAGTAAAAGAAGGAAATCTGAGAAGTCTACATGCCATAGGACTCCAACTATATGATCTTCTGGAAAAGGCAGAGCTATGGAGAAAGTAAAAAATCGGTGGTTGCCAGGGGTTAGGGGCAAGGGAGGGCTAACTAGAGCACAGAAGACTTTTAGGGCCGTAAAACTATTCCGTACAGTGCTATCATGGTGAATACCTGGCATTATGCATTTGTCAAAACTCTACATTTGTTAATGTAGCTTCGTTGATTGCAACACGTGTACCACTCTGGTGTGGGTTGCTGATAGTGGGGGATGTTATGTGGCGGGGGGGCGGGGAGCAGGGTATATGTGAAATCTCTCCACCTTCCTCTCAGTTTTGCTGTAAACTTAAAACTGCACTAAAAACCAAAGTCTGTTCAAGAAAGTTTTTTTTTTAAATATTGAATTTCTATTATATTTTAGATACTTCAAATGTAGTTGGGATTAAATGATAGTCCCTGCCCTCATGGATCTTGAGAATGCCAACTTAAAGGTCAAGTGACATCTGATGAAGGAGTCCTAAAAAGGCTTGGAGGGGAAGCAGGAGGAGTTGAAAGGGCTTTGGTAGTAGTCAGTTATTAAAATTCTGACTATACAACTTACAGTGCAACTTTGAGCATACAACTGCAAGAAGGAGATAAAAATGTTTGTCTTATAATATTATTCTGAGGATTACATGATAAATGTAAAGGACTTAGAGTAGCTCCTGACACATAGTAGGTGTTTATGAGATAATGGCCCCTTTCTGCTGCCTTGTATGCCATTCCACTTGGGCGAACCAAAGGGCAACCTAGCACAAAGAATGCTGGCTAGTGCTTTCTGAATACGTAGCATGCATACCTCTGTAGACAGCTGGCCTGGCCTTGGCAACTTCCCCCAGAATCGTCCCACATTGCACGTGTTTTTTTGCAAACTATTAGACACAGACTCAACATTCATCCTCCACTTCCACGTACCTTTCCTCGGGCTTCTCATGTTTACGCTCTCCTCTTCCCTTTGGCCGAAACCTTGGCTTTGTAAGACATTTCCCAAGTGAAATGCTCTTCTTTTAAGCTAAGAAGGTAGATGCTTTTGACAACTGGACTTCATTATGACATTTATACTGCGTATAATATTCCTAACATCTGCTTCTATGTCAGTTTCCCAAGGTCTAAACTGACTAATGATATGACAGGCTGATAGAGAATCAACCGTGTCATTTTGATGCACGGCTCTGCTTTTGGGGGGAGGCCTTGGAGGTCAGAGCTGAGTGCTCCTGAGTATCAATGTGGAAAGAGACTGAATTATGTCACCCAGCCAGGAAATGTATGCCATGTGTCTGACATCCAGTCTGGATTAGATCCCCTCCTTCGTTGCTCCCCCAGTTCCTTGTGTGTTGGCCCCTGGACAGGTAGTGTTGAGTAGTGATTAAATTCTGTGAGCTCTGAAATCTGACTGCTGGGTTCAGAGCCAAGTACGATCATGAAGGCATTCTGGTAGTAAATTGCTGATCTACTCTGTGCCCTAGTTTTCTCAGCTGTAAAATGGGCTTAATAATAGTACTTACCGCACATGGCCAATGTGAGGATTGAGTGAATTGATGCATAAGAAGCCCTTGTGCTTGGTACTGTCTGTTCTAAGTGCTTCTTATGCATTTAATTCATTCAGTCCTCACAAAACCCATACGAGGCAAGTGGATTATTAGAAGTGCTCAAAAATGCTTAGTATGTTTTTTCTATATCGAAACAGTTATCACGCTGAATTGTAAATCTGTATTTACTTGTGTCTTTACCCCATTAGCCCATGAGGTTTTGGTGGCAGGAACTACATTTTGTTCATTGTTATATCTCCAGATCCCAGCCTTGGGCTAGCACATAGTATGTATTCAATATTTGTTTTAAAAGTAACAACAGCATGGATGGGCCTTGAAGGCATTGTACTAAGTGAGATAAGTGAGGTAAAGGCAAATACTGCATGATATCACTTATATGTGGAATCTAAAAAAGCTAGACTGATAAAAAGAAAGAGTGGAATGGTGGTTACCAAGGGCTGGGGCTGGTGGAATTGGGGAGGTGATGTTTAAGGGTATAAACTTGCAGTAGTTGAGAAATAAGTTCTGGAGACCTAATGTGCAGCATAGTAATAGTCAGCAGTCCTGTACTGTAAAAGTTGCTAAGAGACTAGATCTTAATTATTCTCACCACAAGAAAGAAAAGATAATTATGTGACATGAGGTGATAATTATATTGTAATATATAAATGTATCAAATCAACAGGTTGTACACCTTAAACTCACACAATGTCATATGTCAGTTATATATCAATTTAAAAAACTGTGGGACACCTGGGTGGCTCAGTGGGTTAAGTGTCTGCCTTCAGCTCAGGTCGTGATCCCAGGGTCCTGGGATTGGCCCCCCGTGCAGGGTCCCTGTTCAGTGGGGAGCCTGTTTCTCCTTCTCTCTCTGCCACTCTCCCTGCTTGTGCTCTCTCTCTCTCAAATAAATAAAATCTTAAAAAAAATAAAAAACTAAAAAATGAACAAATGGATACTATATCACTCTGGTCCATTGATTCAGTAGTTGTGTGGGGACTGAGGTTGTGTGGTGTGAATAGACAGAAAGACGTTTCTATAGAGATCATCCAGGTTGTACACTGAACAAACCCAGAGGCTACCATTCACGTAGACTGTACACAAAGCAGTGGCTTTGAAAAAGACATTCGTAGAAGCCATGAAGAAATAGTTTTTCACATGAATAATTATTCTTGAGAGTTGATTTCAATGACTAAAACCATTGGGATACTTAAAGATTGGTATTTTTTTAAAAAAAGTTATAGTTTGGAATGAACTCAGAAATGTGGTATGTGTAATGTTTCTTTTTTCCTTCCTTCTTTCTTTTTTTAATTTTTTTTCAATCCCCTAACATTTACACTGGGACTTAGGGGAAATGCTGGAATGGTGGGATGTGTCTAAGTGCTCCAACCAGATTCTGAAAATGGTACTCTGCCTTCTCTGATCTTTTCACTGATCTCCCATGTTTCTGCTCTTGCTAGACCACCAGACCATCTCTCTCCCTCTGTATTGGGATAAAAGATGATTTTTGATCAGATGCTTCCACGGGCTCAGTCTCTACTTGCTACCTTGCGTTTCTGCTCTTGTGCAGTCATCACATCCTATCAGGGTTTGAGCCAAACCAGGAGGCTGGCCCTCTTCTTTCTCAGCGTCTTGGTGGATATGTCAGGTTGGTTCTGCTTTGCACATGTGGCTGTCTTTGATCTAGTCAGAAGTGGGGAGCCCTTCTTACACTTTCCATCCCCAGGCATGTGCTTCACTCCCCCTTATTAGAGGAACCCTGAATTGGGCAATCAATTACTTGGTTTCTTTTCTACAACTTTTCTTTGTGTGGACAGCTTCCTTAGTTAAGCATCCTGAAGGGGAGGAGGACTGTGTGTTAATATTTTAGAAGTAAAACCCCACCCTCAAACCCCCAAATGTCATGGTCCTTGAACTGTTACGAGAGGCCAAATGCTGTAGAAGTTAAAGCCTTGGGTTCTAGAATCAGAAAGGCCTGCGTTGAATCTGGGCTTCATTACTCTGGGACTTGGAAATGTGTCTTGATCTTAACCTAAGTTTCCTCACTGTGAAAGGGAAGGCTGTTTGCATCTACCACATGGGGTTATTATGCAATTCTGGGTGACGATTCACGCAGGGCACTTACTATAGTCATTGTCTGTAGGAAGTGCGCAATAAACGCTAAATAAAATCATTTTAATTAATTTCTAATTTTGAAGATTATCAAGAGTTTCTATAGCCAGGCAGCATATTTTTACTCAAAAAGATAATTAAATTCAGTTAAAAATAGCTTTCTCCCAAAGTGGGACATTGAGCTACATGTGGATTTTAAGATTTTTCTTTTCAATGTGTGGACAGTTTTTTTTTTTAAACAGATATGTTTCTACCCTTCACTTCATTGAGTCAGCACTTGAAGGTCATGGGGGCACACCTAGGAAGACCAACTAACTCAGAGTTTCAGGGTCAGCAAAGTTACTGGAGAAAATGGCAACTCAGTGGGCAAGACAGAGTTGCCCAAGCATGGTTTGGGGGCAGAGGGTCCTGGCCAGCGTCACCCACAGGAGAGAGAAAGTTGGAGTGCTGGGGGATTTGCAAGTCATTTGTTATGATTGGGGCTGAGGGAGAGAAAAGAGGGGCTCTTGGCAAGTATTCAGTCATTGGCCGGGGTTGGGTCATAGAGGGTCTTGCTAGCACATGAGAGGGAGGGCTTTCTAATAAGCGCAATGGAGAATCACTGAGGGGTTTTTTAATAAGGGTGCTGATGTGAGAAAGTGTTTTCTTTAGAATGACCTTTCTGACTACGGTGTGAAGAATGGGCAGAGAAAGAAAGACGAGAGGCAGTGAGACCACTTAGACAGTTACTGCAATCAAGTTTCCAAGAGATGTTGATGGTTCACAGAAACATGGTGCTCTTGGAGATGGAGAAGACTAGAGGGATTCTAGAGATATTTTAGAGGTTAATGTATGGAGCTCCATGATTTATTGGTTATAAAGAGTGAAAAAGAGGTGAGACCTCCAGATTTAAGTAATTGGGTGATGTGGGTATTATTAAATAAGGTAGGAGCAAAGGAGTATGTTTTGTGAGAAAGAAAATAAATTCAGTTTTGTACATAGTCTATCAAAATAAGATGAAAACCAGGGGTAGTAACACAGAAGCCAAGGGAAGAAGGCTTTCGTAGGAAAAAGGAATGGTCACCAGTATCAATGCTGCCAAGAAGTCAAATAAAAAAGAAGTAAATTAGAAAAGTTTATATGCTGGCTAACTGAACATAATAAAAGAATTAGAGAAATTTATCAGGGAGATCCAAGTTTCAGTTAGGAGAAAAACAAAAGGTAGAATTATTAAACAGGTTAAAGATATAAAAGGGAGAGGTTTTCATGGAGAAAGGTTTCCAGTGTAGAGGTTTGGGAGAGAGGGGAGCAGTAGAAAATGAGTCTGTGGAAGGTCCGACAGCAACATCAATAGTATTTACGGTGTGCTTACTATGTACCTTATAATGTGTTTTACTGGTATTACTGATTTTGATACTCTCACTATCTCATTGGCACTCTTATAAGGTCCTTTTCGTAGATGACAAAACCGAGGCTCTGCAAGGTTAAATAAATTTACCTAAGTCTCCTAGTTGCTAAGTGAGAGTCTGAATTTGAACACAAACCTGATGTCTCAGAGTCCTGCTCATCACCACCGGCCTTGCTGCCGCCTAGATAGCACGCACTAACACTGCAAAGTGTAGAATATAAGAAATAACAGATGGCCACAAAGACCTGGGTTTTTGAGAGTCTGACCCTGTGAATTGCATCACTTGGGATCCCTTGCAGATTGCCTTGTGATTGGGTTCGGCCAGTGGGAGATTGGTAGGCAGAAAGAGAGAGACATCTTTCCTGTTTTGGCGTCCCTCATCTGGCAATAGCTGTCTACCTCTGGCAGCCCCTCCTCCTTTAGGGCTCCAGTCCTCACTGAGCTCTGGTAGATGACTTTACTCTCTTTGTCCCTTAAGGCATAGTGGGGAGTAACTGTGTCCAGCTATTGCTGGCCTCTTGGCCCCTGACCATCCCTTATTTATTCTCTTAACTATATGCACACCTTTCTACATGGGGGCTTCATTAGAGTCTCTCCATTTGAATCATCTGGAAATGAATCATTTCTCCTGCAGTGACCCTGCGTGATAGAGACAGTAGCCAAGGGGTAATGGGGACATGGGGACTGAAAGATTTAACTGGCAGCAAAGCCTATACACTCCATCACCATAAATAGCAGTGATGAGAGTCATAACACTCACTCAGAGTTGTTGGCACTCTACAATTTTTAAAGTGCTTTCCCATAAGTTATATCATTTGAGTCAAGAAATAATCCCAAATAGTAGGTGCTATTATTTACGTTTCAGACAAGCAAACTGAAACTCAGAAAAGTGAATTTGCCCAAGGTCTCCCAGTTGGCAGAGCTGAGCTTCTGAACGCAGACCTCTTGAGACCAGGACAAGTATTCTTTCTACTGCAACTCGTCTGCTTCCCATTAGTTAGTGAGGTGACAGGATGCCTTTTCTATATAAAACCTCCTCCAGTGGGCAGGCAACGAACGTCTAAATCATGTCAGGAATCCCCAAGGACTCAGTGCATTTCACATGTAGCTAGAGTCACATGAAACAAAAATTCCCTCCACCTCCTGGGACCTGTCTCACTGCATGTAGGTTGAAGAAGACTAATAAAGTGTGCCAACTTCACCAACAGGATCAATATAGAATGGGAACCGATGAAAGATCTCTGGGAATTTGAAAATAACTGGACAGAATTCTAAAAATCACCCCATGGTGCCAGGAGATCATGCTGATGATTTCATTGAGCTTAATTGTTGGGTCTGCCACTCTTTGTCCACATATTGGACATTTCTCCTATGAATGTTGCTTATTTCCCAGGAACTGTACTAGCTGGCCGTAGATGTACATTTGAAAACACCTTTTGAGCGCCTACTCTGTGCCGGATATTTTCACATGCATGATGTCATTTGGATTCCCATAGTAGCCCAGACGGGTGAGGTGTCTTTCCTCCAGGCGGTAGGACTAGTAAGTAAGAGGATGGAATAAAACCTAGGTCTCCTGGTATAAGTCCCTCAATTCCACTGCCACCAGTGAGAAAGCAGCTTCTGCAATTTCTTGCCCATTAAAAAAAAATTTATGTATTTATTTATTTATTTGAATTGTAATTGACATACAATGTTAATTTCATGTATACAAGGTAGTAATTTGATATTTTTATACATTAATGACCAATAATGACCATGATAGGTCTAGTTACCATCTATTACTATATGAAGTTATTACAATGTTATTGACTATATTTTCTGTGCTTTACATTATATACTGGTGACTTATTTATTTTATAACTGGAATGTTTTGCCTAATCTTCTTCACATATTTCACCTATCCCCCCATTCCCTCCCCTCTGACCACCACCAGTTTGTTCTCTGTATTCATGAGTCTGCTTCTGTTTTGTTTGTCCATTTGTTTTGTGTTTTCGATCTTACGTAAGTGAAATCATACAGTATCTGTCTTTCTATGTCTAATTTATTTCCCTGACCATTAGTGAAATACCCCTTAGGTCCAGCCATATTGTTGCATATAGCAAGATTTCATTCTTTTTTATAGGTGAGTAATATTCCATTATATATAGACACCAGATTTTTAAAATCTATTCATTTATCAATGGATGTTTAGATTGCTTTTATAACTTGTCTATTGTAAATAATGCTGCAATGAACATGAAATACATATCTTTTCAAATTAGTGTTTTCATTTTACTCAGATAAATGCCCAGAAGTGACATTGCTGAATTGTATGGTAGATTTATTCTTAATTTTTTGAGAGATCTCCATACTATTTTCCATGATGGCTGCACCAATTTACATTCCCACCAACAGTACACAGGGATCCCTTGTCTCCACATCCTTGCCAACACTTACTACTTCTTGTCTTTTTGATAATAGCCGTTCTGACAAGTGTGAGGTGATAGCTCGTTGTGGTTTTGATTTTCATTTCCCTGATGATTAGTAATGTTGAGTATCTGTATATACAGTATATTTCCTTTAGAAAAATGCCTGTTCAGATTCTCTGTTCATTTTCTAATCAGGTTTGTTTTGTTTTGTTATTGAGTTATATTGATACTTTATATATTTTGGCTAGCAACCCCTTATTGGATATATCATTTGCAGTTATCGTCTCTCATTCAGTGGGTTGTCTTTTGGTTTTGTTGCTGGGTTCTTTCATTATGCAAAGCTTTTTAGCTTAATGTAGTTCCATTTGTTTATTTTTGCTTTTGTTTCCCTTACCTGAGGAGTTGTATCCAAAAACATTGCTAAGAATGATGTCAGAGATCTTACTGTTTATATTTTATTCTGGGAGTTTTATGGCTCCAGGTCTTACCTTTAAGTCTTTAATCCATTTTGAGTTAATTTTTGCATATGGTATAAGAGAGTGGTCCAGTTTTATTCTTTTGCATGTAAGTGTCTAGTTTTCCCAACATCATTTATTCAATGGATTATCTTTGTTCTTCTTTCTTTTCCTTTCCTTAGATATGTCTAGGGGTAACTGAAAAAAGAATCAAGTTTATAAGTTTGAATCTGTTGATTCAGTCTAGGGGCGTATGGAAGGAGCTCTGCTGAATATATAGTGAATTAGACTGATGGCACGGAGATTTATATTTTCCAAACCCAAGTCTTCATTTCTTCTTTCTCAAGATGCTTAGAGAGAAAGGAAGAGGTCTAAACTTGTTTGTTTATTTCTGGATTATTGGAAAATAGACTTGGAAAACTTCTCCACTAGAGGTTAGCTCCTGAGAGTTGTTCTAACCCAGCGCTCCAGCCTGAGCAGAATAACTCCCTCAAAGTGACCATGACAATGGCAGTCAATATATACTAGCCATTATTCTTTTTATTATTATTTGTTGCCTAAATTATTGGAATAGTGTACTAACCTCAGTGTTTATAACCTTCTTAAGAACTAATGGTTCATATAGACATCATTCTTGATGGAAGTCTTCAATCTCCAAGTGTGACAGTAACAGCCTGAATGTGGCAGTGGCAATGGAGGTGCAAAGACCGTTCTGTTGAATAAACTCTTACACGTTTAGCATGGAGTATACGGCTTCTTAGTTTGATCCAAAATTATGCTCTTGCCATGTAACCTGTTTATGATTCTCCTCCACACCCACTGAGCTGCAGTTGCACCAAATTATTCAAGCTTCTTGGACACACCATACCTTCATGCTTCTGTAAGAGTTTCCTGCAGCAAACTTCCATCCTTTTCCATTTGAGGAATGTCTGTGTTTATTTTAGGACCCAGTTCAAAAATCATCTTTTGTCTGGAGTCTTCCCTGATTCCCTCCTCTCTTTCCTACTGCTCTAGAACTGATCATTCCTTTTTTTTGTGGGTGCTCCTTAAGCATTGGCATCTTACGTTTAGCACAGGGCACATTACTTATAGAAAGAAAGCTGTTTGCATTCCTGATACTGATAAACTCTCCCCAAGGGAAATAGCTGTTCTAAAGTGGGCACTCAGTGGAAGCTGATGCCTGAATAAGGGATTTAATTCTCATTCTGTGTGTGGAGGATTCTAGTATTTGATAATTCTCTGATCCTCACGAAGCACTCCAGATTGTGGTTACACAACGGCAATTTATATCTTTGCTCTCAGATAGGACCAAAGTTTGGCTTGATGCCTAACAATATAGTGGACATAAATTAACAGTGGAGCAATTTACAGTCTGTCATGTCTTATTGCTTAATGAATTTGTCAAAAATCATATTACTCTGAAAATTATGGCAAGCAGGGTCCATGGGGCTTATGTCTTTAAGAACAAGATTGTTCCAGCCTCACTCAAGCAAAACTGCTTCACTGCTTTCCTCTTTTTAATGTGGACAACAGAATCTCAGAGCACTTGTGTTTATTTATCAGATCTCTGTTGACTTTCACTTTGCATTAGGACTACCAGGGATGACCTTGGCCAGTTTGCAAATCCTCAACCCCAGTCTACCTGCTGTCAGAGCCAAATAGGATTTAAGAGTCTCTTAAACTCCTGATTCTATGCTAATATGATGTCATCCATTTCTGGCTTATGCTCACCCTAGACTTTATTACTCATTTTTTTCAAACAAAGCCAAAGCCTTGTCCTCTATTATGAGGGCACCAAGTAGAACCCCCTATTAGCTCTGCCCCACCTATGCCTCCATCCTCTTCCTCTTTTCCCATCTATTTACTCCCCAAACCTCTTAACCTTTATTCCTCTTTGTTTCTCAGAATATGAATCGTTTTTGAATGATGCTATTTCATAAAGTAAAGAATCAGATAGACTTGGGTTTCTCTAGGCATTCTTTCCTCATTTGTAAAATGAGATTAATAACTAACTCATTTGGCTAGTGTGAAGATTAGAGTGCACCTGGAATCCACCCATCCATCCATCCATCCACCCATCCATCCATTTGTGCATTTAAAACTCATTCGTGTTGTAAATGTTCGAGAATATAAAATGGGTCAGGCCCAATGCTTGTCATTTAGGATGCATAGTTGAACTTAGGCTCTACTGTCAAGGACTTGGAAGCTACTGGGAGGATGGACAAATTAAAAAATAACGAAAAACTAAGATGGGAAGTTGAGTGATTGAGACATGTTCAGACAAGATGACAGTTTCACAGTGATCTTCACAGGGCTCCAGGGAAGTGTGTGGAGGGCTGCCAGGGCTCTGTTCTGGAGGGAGAACTGCCCTTAGGTTTGAGCCCATAGTTAATACTCAGAAATGACAATGGCGCTGCTGGTGGGAGAAACAGCACTGGCAATAGCAGTTTTGATTGCTGTTATCATATTTCACTGTTAGTTTTTCTCTCTCCTTTCTCTGTTCCTCTTTCAGTTTTTTTTTTTTTCAAGGCTCTCTCTGTTCTTTACATTTACATTTCTGCATTTCTCCTTTCACCCCCTGTCTATCTTATAATTCTTTTGGGAGCATGTAACTATGGATTAACTGATGGCCGATTAAAACACAATTGGATCTTTTTATTATGTATTTTTCCTAAGGAAAAATTGCCCCGGTGGCACCTGAACATATGGAAGAGCCACGGCTGGGTTGCAAACCAGTGGGGGCTGCCCCATGAAGGTGGCAGATGCCCCGGGGCAGCTCCCTGGCTCATCCTGTGATCTGTGTGGTTGGCCAAATGGAAGCAGGCCAGGCACCTAACAGTTAACTGTGGTGCTTTTTTTCCCCATTTCGTTTCAATCTCTTTGTTCCATGCAACCAAAGAGCTAATGCCTGGCGAATTTATTATGACCCATTGTTTGGCTTGTGGAATAAACCGATTCTTCCCCTTTCTGTGTTCTGACTCCCCCCTTTGTCTGCAGTTTTATTTTACGGTCCTTTTTGTACACATCCAACACATGCTGAGGTTATTGAAAAGCACAAATTACACAGAATTTAATTTGCATATCTATTGAGGTTCCAATCCCAGAGTCCTTAGTCAGGCAAAATGCCCGTTGACTCTTACCTCCTTTACTCTGCTCCTTCTTGGCACCAAAACCTGCAGGCTGCCCCTCTGCTGCCTCCAGCAGACCTGGCAAATGGCCTCCATGAATGGTTCGAGCAGAGTCACACCACAGAGGACAACGAGTTGGGTGTTTGTTAACTTCCAACAAAGTCACTCAGAGTATCTTAGTGGGCAAGGTAGAGAAAGAGAGGGCAGGTGACAGCCAAGTGGGGTCAATTCAGTACTGGTGTGACTGGGAAAGTACAGATGTTGGAGTCACTCAGGGTTATGTGTGAATCCCTGTTCTGTCAATTACTTGCTTTAAAAAAAAGTTTTATTTTGGGGTGCCTGGGTGGTGCGACTAGTCGGTAAGTGTCTGCCTTCAGCTCAGGGCGTGATCCCGGCGTTCTGGGATGGAGCCTCACATCAGGCTTCTCCACTAGGAGCCTGCTTCTTTCTCTCCCACTCCCCCTGCTTGTGTTCCCTCTCTCGCTGGCTGTCTCTCTCTGTCAAATAAATAAATAAAATCTTTAAAAAAAAAGTTTTATTTTAAGATAGCTGTCAGTTCACATGCAGTTGTAAGAAATACAGAGAGAGTGCTCATGTACCCTATACCTGGTTTCTCCCATCATTTGATTTTGACCTTGGGCGAGATAAGCTAAGTCTCATTTTATTCACCTGTATAATGGGAGAAATAATAATACATACCACATGAGATTGTTTTGAAGATCATTTGAGATAGCATCTATGAGACAACCTAGCATAGTACTTGCACCCAGCCTGTCCTCAATAAACAGATACTCTCCTTAGAATAAATGATGGAAGCCAAATAATTCTGATCATTGAGAAATATTAACCTTGAGAGAGAGTCTAGCAGTGTGTCCATAGTTTTGATCTAAATCCTGCTGTTATGAAAAATAGCATATGTATTTAAATTTTGATGTAAGAATGATGGGGTTTTTTTTTTTGGTAGAAAAAATTTAACAACTGGAGTAACATAAAATAACCTAGAATCCTAATATCCAGTTAAAATTTTTGCTAACATCTTGTTATATATCTCTCATCAGTAGATCATACCTCTCATAGTCTTTTGTAACCATTATTTTGGGGCTGCGTGATATTATGCAGTAAGGAATGCCACATTTTATTTACCTTTTGGGGTGTTTAATGTCTTGCAATTTCTTTCCTTTCTTCTCCTTCTCCTTCAGTTTCTCCTTCAACTCTCCCTCCTGTTCTTCCTCTTCCTCCTTTTTTACTTTTTACTTATAAAGAGATCTGTGTTAGACATCCTTATAAATAAATCTTTGCACTCATCTATGATTATTCCCTCAGAGTCCATTTCTAGGAATAAATAATTATGGCTCAAAGAGTCTCCACATTTTATGGTTTTTGATACATAGTAAACCACATTAGCATCAGTTATTTAGATCAGTGATTCTTTTATCAGGGTGTGTATCAAAATCATCTTTTTAATTCTATGCTTCTGAGTCTTGGACCTCTGGAGATTTATACCCAAAGGGTCTGGCACTTTTAAGATGTTCCCAGGACATTCCCATATGCAGATCTGCTTGGGTACCATTGGCTGAGAGGAAGACAGAGGTAAAATGTCAATAAAATTTTCAAATAACAGGAGGCTGGAAAGAATTAATTAATTGGGTGGTAATACCAGTTTTCCCAAAAATGTCATATACTGGAATAATAGAAGAATGTGCTCAGGGGACTTAATATATACGGAGCACCCTTTGTAAGCTCCACACTGTATTGCCGTAGCACATAGATTATCTGAACGATCATAACAGTCCAGGCAGGAATGTGTTCTAGTTTACAGATGAGGAAATTGAAACTCAACGAGTTAACTTACTTCCCCAAGGCCAGCATTTGCAGAGCTAGGTTTTGGCTTCTTATCTCCATATCTTATACTTTTTAATTTTTCCATACCAAATTTTTATTGGTGAATTAGAGAGGAATCAGTACAAAGTAATGAAGTTGGACCTCAAATCCAAGTAGACAAAGAACACCTTTAGGGGATATACTTTATCTGAAACATCTGTAACAATGATTTGAAGCGGCATTCTCAAAGTGTAGTCCAAAGCTCTCTGACTCTAGAATTATTGGTGGGAGAAATTATTAAAAAATGCAGGTTCGTGAGCCACACCATAGATATCTACTGAATTAGGATCTCTAAGTTGGGACCCAGAAATCTGGATTTCCAATAAACACCCAGAGGACTAGCATGCACGCCAGTTTGAGAACTAATGGTGAAGAGTTTTAATTAAATTGGGGGTTTAATATAAATCAGCAGGGTAATACTCCTGAAAAGATAAATCTTATTTTGACCCAAATTTACGTTGATCAAAGAGCAAACACACCTGTACTGTTGAAGTCACTTTTGAGCAACTCATTTAAGGATATTTAAAATTTGTAGTGTACACGGAGAAGAGTAATGAGCATGGTGGGTATATCTGATACAGTTCAAGGAGCTGTGACCGCTCAGCCTGCAATAGCAAAAACTTATGTACCAAATAGCATTGCTTTTAGCCAGTTCTAGTTATAAAGTGATGATATTTGTAATTTAATATAAATCAACATTCGATTTTTAGGAATAGTAGAATTAGCTATTAAATTCAAATAGCACATTCTAGATTCCTGCTTTTAATTATTATGCTAAACTATTTTTGTATATGTTGACTGAATGAACTAGTTAAATAAAGGGCTTATAGAAACGACTATTTTTTCTTAAATCTAGTAAAGTTTGGCTTCCAGAGTGCTATACCCTTTGCTCATAAGAATTAAACTTATTGACAGTTTCTTTTTTAAGTCTAGAATGAAAGAAGCGCCTTTATGTTAAGACCAAGAGTTTATAAATTATGTTTAAGCCTTTCACTCAAAACTTAAAAGAAGGTCAAATATTTCTTAAGATGGACAAATCATGGATCGTTATAGAAAAGGTAGATAAATTGAACTTCATTAAAATTAAGAATTTTTATCCATTAAAAACTCCACTGACCAAGGGAATGTGCAGTTTGCACACTTGGATAAGATGTGAACAATACATTCCTGTAGAAAGAACTTGTTCAGAATATATAAAAAGAATTCCTGTAAGTCAACTGAACAGCGAAAGATTAACACAATTAAAACACAACACAATTAAAAAATGAGCCAAATACTTGAACAGTTTTTTCATAAACAAGGATTGACAAATTAAACATTTGAAAAGTCACTCAGCATTATTGCTTAGCAAAATGCACATGAAAACCACAATATTATATCAGTACACATCCATCAGACTGGCTAAAGTGGCTAATAAAAAATGTTGGCAACAATGTAGACCTCTTACACATTGCTGGTAGGGATGTAAATTGGTATAAATACATTGGAAAACTGACTGGCAATATATACTAATGATAAAAAATAATTTTCCTTGAGACCCTCCTAGACATATACCCCAGAGAAATGAATGCGTATGTTCACCAAAAGACATGTACAAGGATGTTCATGCGGAAGCATTATTTAGTATAGTCAAATCAAACAACATAAATGTCCATTGGCAGTGGAGAAGACAAATGCATTGTGGGAAATTCAATATGATGGAAAACTACACAGCAATACAAAGGTGTCATATTGCCTCACACAATAACATGGGTGAACGTCTAGTGAAGACTGCATACTGTATGATTCTATTTTGTGAAGGTCAAGAATAAACAAACGGACGGTGATAGCAGTCAGAAAGTGGTTATCTCTGGAGAGGGCTGGTGGATACTGACTGGGAAGGGGCTTGAGGGGAACTTTGGGTATTGGAAATGTTCTACGTATTGAGCTGTGTTGTGTGTAGTTACAAGGATACTCACAAACACAAACGTAACTCATTTATAACCCAGGATTTAAGACTCTATTATAAAACTTCAATAACAATATGATGAAATGAGGAAGGAAACCAGCACTTTGATATCTTAATGTAAGCTAGATACTACATGCTTTTAAGTAATGTCACAACAACAAGGAAAATAACGACCGTTTATTAAGTACCAGAGACCCTAAGTTTCTTGATATGGACATTATTATTTTACAAATGAGGAAATAAAAACTCAGAGAGGTGGAATCACTCTCTTCTAGTCTGTGAAGCTAGGATTCAAAAGTAATTTTGTCATACTCAAAATATTTGCTTTCGACCTTAAACTTCTTGGAGGACGAAGACCTGTCTCTTTAACTTAGTGGGTATCTCCAGCACATGGCCCAGGGTCGTGCATATATTAGGTACGCAGGAAACAGAGTTGGGTAGATAATGATTAGATGAATGAATAAATGGTCATGTTCTTTCCCTTCTACCAGCCAGATACTTCTCTGCTGGTGATGTCAGTATTAGTGAGGATCAAAATGTATTTTTTCCACCACATTTCATTGGTGTGTAGACTGGAATTTAAAAAGCAGCTCGGAACCAGGAATGCTCATAGAATTGGAATGTAATGGAAATTCCAGCCAATCCTGAAGTGCCTTGCTTTGGTGGCTTTCTCTCCTCTGCCCCACCTCCCTCCAGCTCCATGCACTTTACTAAAAGGGCTTCCTGCAGATAAGCAATGACACCTGTGTTCTATGGCCTTCGTGCATGACTCGGACCAGGCATGGACTGCATTAGCCTTGCAGGTTGTTTATATTTTGAATATCACCCTAACTTCAGACCAAAGGGCAATAAGGCCCATGGAGGGTTTGATCACTGCTTAACACAAGGAAGAAATTCCTAAGATGACGTGAACTGCTTCCTGAAGTAGCCGAGTTCCCATCAGTGGGGTATATCAAGTGCTTTGGACGAGTTTTTGCAGATGCTATGAAGATTTGAATACCAATGGAAAGCATGGACAAGATTTATGATTCTCAAACTACTGTTTTGTTTATTGTTAGTGGCAGATCCATTTCTTAATGGAAATATTAGGTGGAGGCTCAGTCCCTGAAAGAGATAAAAGAGATGCTAAGATGGCAGGTCAGGGCTTCCTTCTTAACTCCCCCCTTGCAGAGGCTGGCAGTACAATTGGAAAACCTGGGACTGGGGACTGTATGTTCTCTTTAGCAGGGTGGAAGAGGCTGTCATCTTGGGGGAAGTCTTTCTCTAACAGGAGGAAGGGCTACCATCATTCGTGGGACTAATGGCAGCTCCGCTCCACTGTCACAGGATGCTGGCGGTTTCATCTGTCAGGCTGTTCTCCCTCTGTTTTTGTTAAGTAATTTCATGTTGCCAGAGAAGGGCTCTCATTATGGTCCCCTTTTGGGGGTCCTACCACGTTCATCAGCTCTTTTCCGCTTTGTGTCGGCGTGGGGGAATCTGGGCTTCTGCGTTCAGGGAGCTGGGTTTGCAGTGAGCTGGATGGTTAAGCAGAGCCTGTGATCTCTCTGTCGTGTTTCTTCGTCTGCCAAGTAGCGATCGTTGTGGCTGCTCTGCTTGCTTGCAGTTTTGCCGGGAGGGCCAAGTAAAGAAAGGCAGTGAAAATGGTATAACCATAAAATACTACACAAATTCAGGTATTAGTACAGTTCTTACAACAGGTGAAAATATACGTATTTAAACATCTACGTTCTTTGCAAACTGAGAAAAAAAATATGCTCACCTGTAACGGGACGGATCACGTAGGAAGGACTGGAGCAGATTATGTGTAACAGGAAGTGCTTGTCGCTTTCCGCAAGCTCTACTCCCTAACTTGCAGGGCTATTGTAAAGAATGAGTGAGTATGTGTGTAAGGAAGGACCATGAATCTATCAAACTTGGTTTAAATGCATTATTATATTTCTACCGCAATCCTTGAGAAAAAGCTGGTGTAAGCCCCCTATTTTATAGTCGAGGACACTAAGACCCAGCAAGTGTAATCATCTTACCCACAGGAGTCATCGACAGCTCCTCATGAAGGAAGTTGGTGAGGGGAGAAGGGACTGTGTTCTTCTGTGATGTCATCGGTGAAGCAATGTACCATGATTTAGGTAAGATAGAAAGACAAGGAACGTCTCAAGAGCAGAGAAGTCATTTGATAAATACCACAGGTATTTATGTGCCAAGGATGGTCTCCCCTTACATGGAATTTGAAGTTCCTGCTCTGAGATACACTCTGCCAGTCACTGGAGAGACAGCTCATAGCACACGGTTCCTGCTATTACAGTGCCCTAAGTACTTGCAAAAACAGTTGATAATTTCCGTAGCTTCTATTTCCTTCCTCCCCCCCCCACCAGCCGTGTCCCTCAATTCTCGGCCTGTAAAAACACTGCTGAAATAGAGTGTGGATATCCTTCCTCCCCTTCTCCTCACCCTTTGCCTTCCTCCTGGTAACACTTATATATTTACTATGTGCCAGACTTTGTGCTACGCATTTTATGCAGACCGTCTAATTTAGTCTTCATGACAATACTGTGGAATATTTTATGATCCCATTTAAAAAATAGATCTGGGATGTTAATTTGTTCAAAATAGCTTGTCATGGCCAGTAAATGTTCGAGCTGGCTTTTGTGCCTGGGTCTTTGGACTTGAAGTATATCACACTTAACATGATACAATAAGTGCCTCTATTCAGCATGTATTTTTGTTGCTGACATTGATCATGACTTTGGTAGACGTTAAGAAGAAAAGGTTAACAGCTTTTGGAAACTGTATTTTAAGAGAGTTAATGCGCAATAGTATGAGAATTATAACTAAAGGTCATATGTCTAGGAATTATTTATCTTGTAGGCAAAATTAGGAATGGCTACCTATATACTATCATTGTTAAGAGCCTGTAGAGTTAGAAAAATTGGATTTGAGTCTTGCTGCCACCATTTAATGGTGTGACCTTGGAAATTTTATTTAATTTTTATAGTCTTCATCTGTGTAATGGGAATAATCATAGTGTTATACGTATGGTAATTACAAGGATTTGAATCACAGTGTAATTCCTGGTGCTGTTTATTATTATTATTATCATTATTGTTACTATGATTGAGACTTTAATGTTTTTCATGTGCTCTCATAGGTCTTGTAGAAGATGCTGTCATTCTTCATTTTTTTTTATACTCAATCAATGTAGAATGGGTGGAAATTTCATGAGTTATTCCACAGTGTTAGAAGGAAATGTTTTTTCCCTTATGCCTTGCTCTATGAAAGTTCTTAGTCTCTTTTTCTTATGGAATTGCTCTGTTCCTGGAGAGATGTCAAGACTTTATGAAAAAAATTAGGTAAAAATAACTGGCGATGCTGTTCTTTCTTGCTCTTGGGAAGAAGCAGAACCATTTTCCTACGGTTAATTTCCCCTCCACTTAGCCGCACGGTGAGTGTCACCTGAGCACATCTGTCCTGGCTAACTATACTGTGACTGAGCATAAGTTACCAGGTTGTCTGTTTTTTTTTTTTTTAAGATTTTATTTATTTATTTGAGAGCGAGAGACAGACATAGCGACAGAGAGCACAAGTGGGAAGGAGAGGGAGAAGCAGGCTCCCCGCTGAGCAGGGAGCCCAACGCGGGGTTCGATCCCAGGACCCCAAGATCATGACCTGAGCCGAAGGCAGACGCTTAACCGACTGAGCCATGTAGGGGCCGCTGAATTACCAGGTTTTTGTTTCAGTGCTAGGAAAGCCATTTGGATTCACCTTCTAGCTTACAGGGTCCAATGTATCAGCACAGGCACTAAAGTTGAACTTTGACCTTCACCTGCCATTCTTTTGCTTATTCTTCAATGTGTTCAGGACTCAGGAGGAGAAGAGGGGTGCAATTCTGGGTTCCCTCAGAGACCCCCCCAAACACTTTTCAGTTAATTCAGCAATAATTTATTAAACAAGTCTAGTGAGACCTCATTGCAAGGTGCTGGTAAGTCTAGGCTGAAAAGGGCTTACAATGATGAGGCAAAGGCAGGACTTACCCCTGGAAAGTCCATGGCCCTAGATGACAGTGTGGGTGGTGCAGTCAAGACAGGGAAGGACAAAAAGAAGAGTCAGTATGGGCTGGAGTTGGTGGAGAGGTGGGCCCTGAGGTGATGTCTGGAAGGATAGAGATAAAATTGGTTGGTTGAAGTATACTTGCCAGGCCTTCCAGGGAGCAAGGGAAAGAGTACTAGCATCAAGGAATGGCTGGGCTCTGGCATTTGAGAGAGTTTGATTATTGCCCAACCAGAATATGGACCTCGCATAGTAGTGGAGTCCTCAATTTGTAACTTACTCATTGAATGAACTTGGGCAAATGAATTCCCCTCTATGAACTATGGTTTCATCATCCTTAGAATAATTTTGTCTTAGCCTGGCAGTTGTGAGATATTAATGAGACAATGGATAGAAAGCATACAGCTCAATGCCTGGCTCATAGCAAAAGCTTAATACATTTTTTTGTGATGAGAAGAGTAACTGCAGTGCCTGTAAATGAAGCGGCTTGCCTGCAGTTAGTGAGTGTCATCTCTGCTTTCCCTAAAATCATGTCAGAATTCTTTGAGCTCTGAAAACAAAACACCCTAATTATTAAATGGATATACTCATTATTCAGTAGACCAGAGTTCAACCTTTAACTTGTAGTTGCAAAATTCCTTAAGCTCTAATCTTTCTTCAATTATTCATCTTCACTAAATTTTTAATAAAAGAAATGTAAATACAGAACAGGAATGACCAAATTACAGTTCTGATGTTTTGTACCAATTATTACATGTAGGTTTTAAATATTAACAACAAATATTACTAAGGGGGATTTTACGAAATCAAGTCTTGCTAGAAGTTTCATCTGCCTCAATTTCTTATTATGGGTTTTCAGTCCAAGTCCTATTTCCTATCAGCAGCTCAATTGTTTATTGTTTTTGTGTTTTGGAATACTTTAAACATGAACATTGGGTGAAAATAGCCATGTCCTTAGATAACATTTAGTTCACAAATAATAGAATAACAAATATTCCAAGGAAATGAGGAACAGTTCTTGACATGCAATCAGAACCAGATTGCAACTTGAAGAATACCACCCTGCCATTTCCCATAGGCCGCCCCAGTGACAGTGACTGACGGTCCAGGTCACCACTTAGTGACCATTGCCATCGATATACAGATGACTTCCAAATCTAGATTTTCAGCCTAGAACTTTCTTCTCTGATCTACACATACTTGCTTAGCTCCTTACTGGGCTTTTCCACCGGGATGTCTCAATTGCCTTGGTGAACATGCTCCCAAAGAAACATGATTCTTCCTCCCAACATCTGCTCTTCCCCATATCAGGAAGCAAATGACATGACCGTCCATCCAGTAGCCAACAAAGTCAGAGTCAGTCACTCTTGGGAGTCACTCCTGGCAACATAGTATTGGTGGTATTAACATTAGTGATTAAGAACATAGACTCAAGAGGAAGACCACCCATTCACTAGCTGTGGGACCTTAAGTAAGTGACTTAACCTTTCTGGGTCATATTTATGACATTTAAAATTTAGGGATGATAGTAGTTCTGATTTCATAGGCTTGGTGCAGTGATTGAGTTAATATTTCTAAGTGTTTAGACCTGTGCTTGGCACATAGTAAATGCTATGTAAACGTTTCTTAAATAAATAAATCACACATAACATTCTTTAAAAGGCTATTAAATTTACACATTCCTCTCTGTCTCCGTGGAGGCTCCCTTAGTTCAGACTCTAACTCCTCCAGAATAATTTAGTGATCTTTATTTTCTCAGTGAGCTCTTGCCTCTAGTCTTGTGCCCCTTCAGTCTACACTCTCTATGGCAACCAGAATGATCTACTGAATGCAGAGCAGACTGTGTTTCTCCCTTGTCTACAACTTTGAGTGACTTCTCCATGTCATACCCAGCATAGTTGGTCTCCTGCCTGCATCTCCAACAGCCACCTTCCCTCTTCATCACTGCATGTTCTAAACATGACAAACGAATTCTGTTTCCCTATATCTGTCCCCATTTGCTCTGATTCCTGTTGGTAGAAAGCCCCTCTCTACCTTATTTGCCTTCAGATCCAGCTTAAGCATCCCTGTCATTCTGTCTCTAGACTCCCTGATTCTTCCACCAGGAAGAATTCCTTCCCTTGTGTTTCCTCTGTATAGGTGGTCATCCTTGCATATTGTTCCATTATGCATTTATTTGTTTGAATATCTCCCTCTCCAACCAAAATGTGAGCCCCTAAGGGCAAGGAGTGTTTCTCTCTCTGTTTCAGATGTAATTTTAATTAACTTTTTTTTTGTTTTATTCCAATAACTTCTACAGTGTCCGATATAGGGTAGATGTTCAATCCACGCGCATTGAGTGGATAAAAAATAAATGGAATGGCATCTTATTGATCACATAACACAACTCTTAATTTTGTGAATGAGAAAACAGATCTCAGAGAAGTTAACTTGTTCTAGGTTACTCAGCTGGGCAGCGTTAGAATCTGGACTAAAAGCATTTTCTAGCATTTCTCATTACAACCTATCCTCAATTATTAAAGCCCTTTTGGGTCAATTACACAATTTAAAATTCTCAGCTGGGGAAGCTAAGTGCTCCCTAACCCCATTCTCCTAATATATTCCCATTAGAAATACCTTTCTTGATACCCTGGATTCAGATCCTGTGGTTAAGAATGTTAGCTGAATCTCCAACTCACTTAGGGCTCTTAAGGCAGGAGTATGATTTGCCTACACTCTAGGCACTAGAAATGACCTTTACTCTTCAGCATTTTAATTGGGTTTGGGTTGGTGCAACAGACCACTTTTTGAATTTTAAATGTGGAAACTCTTTTAAGAAGAATTATTTCATCCTTGAGAAACGGTGTGTGTTGGGGGGGGAGGAAGGGGGTCATAGGTTACTTGAAAGAGTGGTTCAGAGGTGAGAACTTGGGGATGCCCTGAGTTTTGCATTCCCGTTGAAAAGTCATCAGAAAAGAGTAAGGTCAACTCTGAATTCTGCCAAGTTTTGCCTTCTGTGCTGCAGAATGAAATGAGGTAATGTACTTTATGAACTGTGAAGAGCTACAGAAGTGTGAGGCATTTTTAGAATCATTGATTTATGGAAAAGGGAGGCCTTTAGAAATGATGTAGCCCTCCCACTTCCTCATTTCACAGAGAGGGGAAGTGACTCTCGCAAGGTCATAGCTAGAAGGTAGCCAAGCTAGGCCTTGCTCAGCTCATAGCTTGCCTCTCTTCACAGCTATTCTACAGTCTCACCAAATAATGTGGCCCTGAAAGGGCTGGACTCTCCCCTCTTCTGTGCTTTTGCAAATGCCGTTCCCCATGCCAGGATACCTTGTCATTCATGATGCCTGGGATATTTCCTCATCCTCAGTTGACAACCCTCTAGGCTCTCAGCTCTGTACTCTCAAGGTCTGGTCACAGTATAAAATATGAGGAAGACATAGCTCTTCCCTTAAAGATATTTACCACGAGCTATTTTCATTTCAAAGGGATCCCCTTGAGTACATGTCCCCACTCATAGTTGTAATCCCAACTGGAGACCTTTTAGGTGGTGGGAGATGGGATTGGGGCACAGAGAGGGTCCTCACACAATCCTCTTGTCCTTTCCAGATTACATCTCCTAGGCCATATCCTACTCTACCAATATTTAGAGTCAGGGAGTTTAATCTTGGGGATCCAGAACAGCCTGCAATATTTGTTAGAAGAATGTTTGCTTCTTCTCGGAGATTAAGTTTCAGAGAGGCAGATTTTAAATTAGTTCAAGGAAGACCTTTCCTATCAGTTAGGGCTAAACGACCATGGATGGGCATTCATCCCTGAGGAAGTGGGGATCTCCTTGTTCCAGGGAATGTTCAAACACTGCACCCAGCAGGAAACAGGGCTGAACCACATGCCTCCAAGCTTCCATCTGGCTTTGAGGTCCTTGATTCAATGAAAGAGTTTCTGCCCCAATGCTACTATTGCAGTTTTAGGTCTTGATCCCACAAAGTGAAGGAGAGAGTTTTTCCTGTGGACCTCTATAGGTGTGTTAGTTTAATCAAGGTTTGAATGACCAAGTGAAGGTTTCTTGAAATGTTAAAAAAAAAAATCATAATTGTGGTGTGAGTGTATGTGTTTGTGAGTATGGAGAGGCAGCAAGCATAGATACATCATTTAGTTTTTCTTTTCTCCTTCATCTCTTCCGCCCACTGGTAATGCTGTAGAATGCTTCAATTCACATATACTGAGCACATATTCTGTATCCCAATTTCTAAATTAGATGTTGGGGTACAGATTAAAAGATGAATAAGATTTGGACACTTTTCCATTTGCTCAGTTTAGTAGAAAGAGAGAGACACCTCTCTCACTTAGCCTTCAGCTGGTTCAGTATCTTAATCTGCCCCTAACAAAATATATGCATTTTCTCCCCATCTTTAATGAATTCCCATGTTCGCATATTTATTTGGAGTCCTTTTGCAGAACGTAGTCCCAGAAAGAAATAAATGGCATACTCAAACTGGGTGATTAGGGTAGAATTGAATATAGGATTCATTTACAAAGGTATGGGTAGGTTGTATGGAAACCACAAGGAAAATAGTGTCCAGGGCTATTATCAGCTGGATATTTTTACCCTTGTGTGTGAAGGATAAAAGGAGAGAGCAGTTAACAGAATCAAATGGTATGGAGAAGGCCACTTGGCAGGAGTCGTGACCTTCTTCCAAGTACACAGCCACCTGAGATGGCTGGAGAGGAGGGAGCTTGAGATGACTTTTCCTTCTCTCAGGTCTGTCTCCTAGATGCCCTTTTGTTTGACTCAACTGGAAGTCAGGGAGGAAGCTCTTTGATAGAGTCTGAACAGTTCAGGCTCCCAAGACACACAGCTGGTGATGAGGAATCAGGAGTGGATCTGGGGGAACCAGTTGGAGATAGATAGTTCATCATACTGGATAAAGTAAGTCTTCAGTCCTATAAAGACATGCTCAGGGGATCCTCACTTTATATGCACGAATACCAACAGGCATCCTCCCAGCCCTCCAAGTTGGAGAACTCACTGGTGTCAATACTGTATGAAACATCATCTACTCTATTTTCTTATTTCAACTTCGCAGTCAGAGACAGAACAAAAACGAGAATAAAATATCTCTGGCTCCAAAATATCAGTAGCATGCTGGAATTTCTGAGCAGTGTGAACATGTTTGCATTGGGCTGTTCACCGGGCGGTAGCCTCCAGAGACGACCTCTCCTTTGCCTGGACATCCTTCCAAACTCCATCTACCTGACCAGCCATGATTCTTCACGCCTGGCTCAGGTTGGTTTTCTCTTCTAGGAAGCCGTTATAGAACCTCCCGTCTAGTGGTATGTCCCTCTCTTATGCTCCCTGGCCTCACTTCTCATGTGGCACCAGCCATATTGAATTTAATCATCTTGAATATTTTCCCTGTGAGACTTAGAAATTTGAGATCAGCGATCATTTGTTTTTCATTTATATGTCTGTAAAAACAGTGTCTGCCATGCACTAGAACTCAGTAAATATTTCTTAAATGAATGATTGAAAAATAAGGATTCTATAACTAAAAAAGATCAGGTGGAGGGATGCTAGGAAGATAAAGTACAGAATATCCTTTATTTTCCAATGTTTCAGGAATATTCAAATTCAGGAGACCTAGTAGGTTCTGTAACCAGATAGACCAAAATGATGTCATGAAAATCCCACTGTTATCACCCATGAGAACACCATCCTATTGCAGTTAATGGAAATAAATGTACCATTTAGTACTTTAAATCACGAAGCAACATAACTGCCTTCTATTTGCAGTGACCTTCCTGTACCCTCATTATTTCTCACTGCGGATGTCTGTGCCTGATCTTGTTGATTCAGCATAAGGGGGTGCATCCAAAAGGCATAAGTGAGGTGCAGAGAGGTGGCAGAGCTGGGGAAGGAGGAATCTGGAGTCATCTGAGGAGTGGAGAAGGACCACCCATGACTCCTCTACCCTCACCTACATGTCTGCCCTTTGCACAGTCATTGCATTGCAATGCTTTACGCATCTCCCCACCAGACCGTGAGCATCCCGAGGGCTAGTATGACATTCAGCTCATGTCTGGGTCCTCATTTCCTGGTGTAAAATGTTGGGCAGAGGACGTTCCCAGTGTGTATGCTATGTGAATGATGGAAGAAAGACACAGACAGACTAGATTCTTTCTAGCCTCTATTCCTGATTCAGAAGAATGACTTGAAGCGTGAGAGAGGGAGTTAGGACCTGGCGAAGAAGATGGTGATTGAATTTTGGGGGTAAAACTCCCAGACAATTTTTCGTTTTTTTCCGTGGTGCTATCCCTTTCTCTCTGACAGCTTTCTTGCTCCCCCTGTGTTCACATCCATCACTATAAAACCAGGCACCGTAAGCACTATATTTGTTTGGTTCAATGTGATATCCTCACTGTTTTGCAGAGAACTTGGCACATCATTGTAGCTCGGTATTTTTAAAATAAAGTTAAAATATCTTTCTGGGCTTTTATTCCTCCTCTCACATTTGGTCCCTCCTACCTCCGCTGCCAAGGCTCCATACAAACCTTGAGCTGCCTCGCCCCGTGGATGTTCCAAAGTGAAATAGGAAGGGGGCTAGCTCTCATGTTGTTACATTTTCCATTTTATAGACGAGCAAACTGAGACCTAAAAGGGAAAAAGACTTGTCTAAAGTCATATAAGTTAGTATCGGACTTGGCATTAGAAAATGAATCTTCTGGGGCGCCTGGGTGGCACAGCGGTTAGGCGTCTGCCTTCGGCTCAGGGCGTGATCCCGGCGTTAAGGGATCGAGCCCCACGTCGGGCTCCTCTGCTGTGAGCCTGCTTCTTCCTCTCCCACTCCCCCTGCTTGTTGTTCCCTCTCTCGCTGGCTGTCTCTATCTCTGTCAAATAAATAAATAAAATCTTTGAAAAAAAAAAAAAAGAAAAGAAAATGAATCTTCTGTTTCCTTTGCTTGCCATCAGATTATGACCCCAAAGGTCAGCTTTTTGGTTTAGTGGCTTCCAACTGTTTGTGGTTTTTTTTGTTTTTTGTTTTTTGTTTTTGTTTTTTTTTTTTGAGAGAGGGAGAGAGATAGTGAGAGAGAGATAGCGAGGGTGAGCACAAGCAAGGGGAAGAGGGAGAAGCAGGGAGCCTGACATGGCTCAATCCCAGGACCCTGGGATCATGACTTGAGCCGAAAGCAGACGCCCAACGACTGAGCTACCCAGGCGCCCCTGTTTTTGTTTTTTAATTAGCAAACTCTGTTCACATTCAGAAGCTCAACGTGTAAGACAGGTGAAGTCGGTGCTGCTCTGGTTCAAGTAGCATTGGTGACACTATCACCAAACTCAAACACAAATGGCTCCTGGGGAGTCAAAGGAGCGCCGTTTGAAAACTGTTGATGTAGTAAGTCTTTGTGCAGAGCCTTCTGATGAGGGTGAAGGGAAGGATCAATTGAAATGGAGCTCTTATCCATACCTGAGTGTGAGACTGCATGGTGGTGGTGCTTCTGAACTAGTTGTGCCTCGTAGAGGGCAATCACAAGGATGGGCAGCATGCTCATTTGAAGGCAGAGGTTCCGGGTTCAAGGCTCAGAGCTGCCAATTACTAAGGGGAAGGTTATTTTTTTTTTAATAAAACCTCTAATTCAGTCTTGATTTCTTCAAGATATAAATGGAGCTTCATAATATCAGTGGTGAACAAGCTATTTATCTTCTAATGCTAAGTCAGGAAATAAAAAATGTAAGTGCCACTTATAAAAAGTTCAAAGTGAAAATAACTTTATTGAATTCCATGGAAAAATTATATTCTCATAATCTATATTATCTTCTTTATTTTCAATGAGAAACATGGAAGATTTCTAAGCCACTAAAATTAAATCTCAGCATACTTGAGAAATGGCAATAGAGAGACAAGTTTGTAGTATTACATTCTGAAATTGTAGAATAATTTAGCATTCACATTGTTCACATGTGTTATCTCTATTCATTAATGAAAAATCCTGCAATTTAGTTATAATTGATGGGGAGACTTGGAGAGGTAAAGTGATTTTCTCCAAGTCATCCAGCAAGTTTGCCACAGAGCTGGGACTCAAAGTAGTTAAATCCATGTAAGGCAATGTTTAGTAACTATATTAACAAAGGCAGGCCTAATAGCTATCATAAGTGAACCTCTAAATCCTAATGGTTAATACTTTAAAAGGTTTTTTTTTCTTGCTAATCTGAGAGCCCGATGTGTGTGCTTATAGTTCGTGGGTCTTTTCTAAGCCTTGAGTCAGGGAGTCCCATTCTTGCATCTGTGGTCCTACGGTCTTAAATGCATGGCTCCCAGGTTACCTGGGGGTCATCTCCATTCCATTCAGTTGGAAAGGGGGAAGCACAGAGAAGATTGCATGAGGAACATTTTTATGGAGCAGGGCTGGAAATGACCTACATCCTCTTCCATGGTTTTAGACAATCACATGACCATTCTTGACCCCAACTGGGCTGGGAAATGTACTCTCACTGGGTGCCTGGTAAGAAAGGAAAGGGGTATGACAATCTGCCACATTAGTATTGTGGGCACCTTGAGGACTAGAGCTGCGTCTTTTTCACATCTCCATACGGCACATTGCTTTTGCATGTGAGTATGTGTTGAGAATCTTCCCACCATCAGAACCTTCCTCTGTTGTTGTTGAAGGGTCTTCTTTCTATTGGTGAGATGTAGTGTGAGATCTTAATTTCTCTCTCTGCTTCTGGCAGAAGCCATTGAAATGGATAAAGCGGGGGGTTGCCGTATGGTTGAACATAAACTTGCTTCTGTAGACACAATGATTAGTACAAGAGTAAGTACTACCCCAAGCTGAACCAAATAGAGTCCTTCACAGAAACCATCTCTGGGATTTTTCAAGCTGTAAGCTTATTTCTTAATGAAGTAGAATGGAGATAGAATCTGTGCAGTATGAGGCTCAGGAGTGGTTGGTGGCCATGTTTTTCACTTCGCAGAAGGCAGTTAGCAATGATAGACCAGGAAGCCGGCAGTGCAAAACCAGGGAGGTGCAAAAAGAGATGAGACAAGTCCTTATGGTTCACATTCCTGATTCCAGTTGCTCCAAAACCCAACTATAGCCATACATTCCTGCAGTTTGGTTCAGTGCTTCCACCTATGTAAGATAACCCAATATCCTTCTAATAAATTTTCTCTTTGCCTGAGCTCGTCTGAATTGGGTATACATCTAAAGCAATCACAACAGACCTGATCGTGTGGCTTAACGGTATAGGACGAGCCAGAACAGGACTCTGCTGCCCTCCAGAAGACCTTTCTCACTTGTAATGAGCTCATTCTCTTCCCTGCAGGCCCTTCCGTCCACAGTGGGGAAGGCCACAGTCCCTCCCATGAGACTCCTACAGGAGGATATTGTTCCTGTTTCTGGGCGGTTGCATGATAGACTTTTTCTTTGTCTTTCATCTGTCTCCTGTAACCGAAATGCTTGATTGTATTTCCAAGTACATTGAAGGTCTTATCTAGAAGCTATGCAGGCCAGTGAAGACTCTGGTTTTAGGTTCATTCTTATCTCCACCAGATGATCTGTGACATCCCTTCCTACTCTGAGCCTTATACAAGTGTTACATGTGGGCTGAAAGTGTAAATACAATTATTTCTGAAGTGCCTCTCCTTTTACAAAGTGACTCCCAAACATTTCTCTTTTATGGCTATAAGGAGATGAATGACTCCATCACACACGAGCTTGGTCGTCTGGTGACCTGTAGGATTACTGTCTCCTCATTTGTAAAATTCATGATTAGTGAGCATTACGTTCTGTTAATGTATGCAAAACACCCAGCCAAGGACAGGAACTTGCTAAGGATTAGTTTCTCCCTCACACCTCCTCACATTACCTCTATACTCAGGGCTCTGAGCAGCAGAGGGAGCTTAAGGCAAGAGGAATACAGTGGTTTTGTCCAAATTCTCTCAGAAACCACCACCTCATCCCCCTAACCTGCTCCTCTTGGCCCTCCTCTCCTTCCTCCCTCCTTAACCCCTCTATGTCTCTTCTCCTTTTTAGTGCTGTGTCCTTGTTTTCTCCCACAAGCCCCTCTCCCTTCCCTGGTGCCTCTCCCCTCCTCCCGGCAGCCCCGGCTGCTGGCGTGGCTGGCTGTTCAGATGCTATTGATTTTCTTCTATAAAAGATTGCTCAATTCATTTTCTCCACCTCGGCCCAGCGCCAGACCTCAGGGTAGGCCCCATGATGACCGAGTTGATTATGTGCACTGCTTCCCTTGAAGGACTGCAACCGCATTCCCTCTCCATTCCCAGGCAGGATAAGACAGTGAAGGTGAACATGATTCATAAACTCTGCAGAGCTGAACAGCGAGCAGTGGACCCTGACATACTCATCTCCACATTCACAATGCCTAGCACAGGGCCTGGCACCAAGTCGGTGTTAATAATGTTTGTTGAAATTAAATGAATCTCTTTTCTTAGCTTCACAGCATTCTGGGCACGCAGGGAGGATCTCCGTTGCTTCTAAGTGCCTACAGCAGCGGTTTGCAGCCCTGGCTGCGCATTAGAATCACCTGGGGATATGGAAAAACAACCCGTGGCCTGGCCTTCCCCAAGACCAAGGAACTTGAAATCGCTAGCAGTGTGGCCTGAACATTGGCACTTTGTAAGAGCTGGAAGGGTGACTCTAATCTGTGCCCACTGTGGGCTTACAAGGGAAGACCAGGCTCCCAGGCTGGCACTCAGTGTCTCCATGTCCACCCTTCTGCCCTGTTCCCGGGCTCATCTCCTTCACTGTAATCCACGTACTCCATGTTCTAGCTACTTCGACCTTTTTTTTTTTTTTTTTTTTTTTTTTTTTAGGGGNAGTGATCCATCAGTTGCCTATAACACCCAGTGCTCATGACATCACGTGCCCTCCTTAATGCCCATCACCCAGTTACCCCATCCCCCCACCTACGTCCCTCCAGCAACCCTCAGTTTGTTTCCTAGAGTTTAGCATCTCTTATGGGTTACCTCCCTCTCAATTTTAATCTTATTTTTCCTTTCCTTCCCCTTACTTTGATCTTCTTGCTCTCCCCCTTGGGTATCACTGTGCATTTGTCCCTGCTATTTCACCTTCAAGGACTGCTGTTCCCTGGTTTCTCCCCCTGACTAGCTCCCGCTCATCCTTTAAGACCCAGAGTAAACGCCTCCTTCTCTGAGAAGATTTTTCCAAGACCCTGGTGCTCCAGATTTCCACCTCTGCCATATATTCTGTTTTCCAAATGCGTTTGCCTGATAACTTCCAATTTTTCTTCGGTCCTGGATTTAGTTTCTTCTACCCTGACTGGTCCCTCCTGCCTAGCCTAATAGTCCCGGTGGAAGTTTTACCTGGCCTTGTACTGTACCTTTGTCCTTGGCCTTCTTTGGCTCTAAGCTTTGAAGTCCACTTACTTAACCCATTCCTCTAACTGTTCTTAGCTTCCAGAACCCTTGCACAGGTACAGTGGCTGAGACTCTGCATACCTGAAAGAGGCATACAGATTGCACTGGGTAACAATGGCTCGAATTTATTGAGTGTTTACCATGTGCCATATTAAAGAGCTTCCCTGTATTATCTCACCTAACCCTGTACTATTTGAGTCACTGGGACTTAAAGTCCTTAAGTGAATTGTCCAATGGTAAACAGGCAGCAAGAAGGAAGGCTGGAATTTCCCTGTGACTAGCAGTCTCCAAGTCCACGTTTCATGCCTATGTGATACTTGAATCCTTCTTCTCTATACATTTGGTTTTCGTTCTGTTGTTACATTCTTGTGCCGGATCACAATTTGTGGTTGGTGTGTCTTGTCTACCCCCGATTCTGTGACCTTCTCAAGGTCAGGGATTGAGACTTGATTGGTCTAGTCTATATTCCTAGCCTTTAGCAAATTACCTGGCATAGAACAGAGGCAAAATAAATGCTTGTGGCATAAATAAATATATGGTCACTATAGCCTTAAGGGAGACTGGTAGGGAAAAGGAGACAGAACAGTCTAGATCACAGTCAACCCAAAAAGCCCACTCTCCTAGGGCTCTGATTGGTGAGATCTCTGCTGGGCAGAGAAGGCAGATGGGTGGGGGAGTATGGGCAGCCGGCCTGAGGGCGCCTTTCCCTGGTTCCCTTGAAAGCCGGCGTCTGTCCTGTCCTGTCACCCAGCAGCAACAGAACATTTGTTCCCCGAAGGACCGGCGCTGTGCCAGCAGCAGGTGGCGGCCTGTCCACTGGGAGGGAGGCAGCAGGCGGGAGCACTGATGTGTGCCTGAGACAAGATGCTGCAAGTCTGCTCTCCGCACGGCAGTGACAGCAGCTGGGACAAGGTTGCAAGTCACCATTCTGTAACCATTAAAAACCAGTTGCTGTCCCTTTCATAATAATAAATTAAAATATCACTCCGAATTGTGCTGGTTTCAGAGAGCAAGAAGAAAAAAAACCCACAAGAAACTACAACAACAACAAAGAAACCACCAAACAGTGTTGGACCATATGTTATCCGTTGGATTGTCTATAAAATTGATCGTTTTCTTGGTAATTACAGAAAAGCTTTATGGCTGCTTTTCAAGATGCAATTTTTCATGTCCTTACAGGAAAAAAAAAAACCAAAAACCAACCCTACCATCAACCGACAACATACACGTTTGGAAACAAGAAGATGAGAAGGAGAGTAAAAGCAATGTATTTCTGTCTGCTTATTTGGTTGCTTGAAGAACTTCAGTGTTCCTACTAAACCAAGCCATCAGTATCTCTTTTCACAACCGTCTGAAAATATGCACATTTGATATTGGCAAGACCTGTGTGGAAGCCTGTAAAGTTGACCTCAGTGACCTCATGTGCTTCGGCCTTCTGCAGGCCACTTTTTAATTTAATGACCAGATAAAGTGTCTGGGAGCCCTTCGCCTGTCTACAGTGGGCAGCCCAGTGCCCTCCTAAAGATTTAAGTGGATTCATGACGCAGGTCCTTCTGATCTCTTAGGGTCTTTGGCTGTGATTTTCGTTTCTCGATCAGCAGGCTCACGCATTGCCGCCTGTGGCTGCCCTCCCGCCTCTCCACACTCGGTCCCATTTATTGACAGTTTCTTCTTTATTCTCCAAAGCATCACTGACAGAAGGCAGCTATATGTAACAGATTTTTACTAAAAGTTGAGGGATGACTGCAGGATTATAGCACAGAACAGGAAACGACCTGAAATGGAAACTGGATTATTAGATGTCTTAAAAACTGCCAGTCTTCTTTCCCACAAGGGAAAGCTTCCCTTGCTTTCTCAGATCCTGCTTACAGACTTACAGACATGTTTCATTAGACCACAGCTCCAAAATTCCCATTAATTTATGTGCAGGGCAAGTCAGCATGCTCTCTCTCTCTCTTTCTTTTCTCTTTCTTTCCTTTTTTTTTTTTTTTTTTGTAAANAACCACAGTTTCTGAATTTTATTCCAAAAGAAATAAGAATCTAGATTTTATAATACTAAGAGAGGAATCTGATTGGATAATTTTGATATCAAATTCTTACTATTAAATATCACTACTACTATTACCTTTAAAACTACCATACTATAAACAGAAAAAGTTGGGCTGTTGTAAATATTATTTATTTGTTTTTAGAGAGAGAGGGAGAGAGAGAAAGAGAGAGTGCACGCTGGGGCGGGCGGGTTGTGGCGAGGGGCAGAGGGAGAGAGAGAATCTCAAGCAGGCTCCATGCCCAGTGCGGAGCCTGACGTGGGTCTCGATCTCACGACCCTGAGATCATGACCTGAGCTGAAATCAAGAGTTGGATGCTTAACCGACTGAGCCACATAGATGTTCCCAAAGTTGGGCCCCTCTGTGCCCTCTTAGTTTACAGGCTGGGAGGTCATGCTCTGAGCCCTGGGGTGGGTAGCAGGGTTGCACTGCGGCTGTCACAGAACGGTTACAAGCAATAATCCATGTGGAATGACCTCCTTAAAAGGGGGCTCTAAGTATGGCGGGTATTTAAATTTTCAGCCTGTTCTCTGGTGGGATGGTGCTGAGTTAAGGGAATGGTGCTGATATCCTGGCTGTGGGCTCCATAGTGTGCTTAATAAATGGAAGGATGAAAATGCCTCAGTGGCATAAAGGTCCTCTTCCACCCTTGAAATCGTAGTAAATATGTGAGCTTATCTATCTTGTTCCCGATGAATCAAAATGGGTTCTTCAAAGCAGAGGCAGTGGACTGCAGGTTTTTGCATGCGATTGACAGGACGCCTGGTATATAGTGGACACTTCACTTGCTTAATGAGTAAATGGAACTAATGGTGTATCATGACAAAGGCCTTTATGTACGTTATTCCTGCACCCTGGAGTGTTTTCCTTAAACACCATCCCTGTGTACACGTACACACACACACACACACACACTCTCTCTCTCTCTCTCTCTCGCTCTTTTAACTTGGTTAAATCCTACTTATTCCTGTATATCATCTCAGGATCCTATAAGCTGCGTCACAATACTTATAAAATTTGCCTCTTGTAGTCCATGTTCATATCACATTTGTCATTGTATTGTTTAAATATGTGTGTCCATGTATCTGTGATCACTGTGAAGCCCTTTATTCTTCTCTATATCGTCAGCTCGCTGTGGGGAGGCTGTGTCTGTGTTGTTCTAGTGCAGAGCCCGACACCCAGAACAGAGCAGGCGCTAATGACAGAGACAGAGTAGCTTTCACCAAGCCCATTTCCTCTTCCTCGTGGATCAGGCTACACTTCCTCCTGTCACTTGCTGCAGAGTCTAGCTGTGTCATGGAGTTCCAGCCAACGGAACATGAGCAGAAGTCAGATGTGCCATTCCCTGCCTTGCCTTTCGAAACCTCACATGTGGGATTGTCCATGCTCTTTCTTCCTACCACTGGCTTGTGGAAGACAAGCACCATGATTTGGAAGCCATGTACTGAAGATGACGGAGCCACAGGTGGAAGGAACCTGGCCCCTAGGTCATCACTTAGAATAAAAACTATCACCAATCAGGATTATCTGGACTCTACTTGAATGGGACATTTTTGTTATATTTGAGCCTTTATACATTTTGAAGTTTGTCACAGTGGCTAGCCTTACCTCAATTAACACAATACTCATTTCTTTGTGTGTGTGTGTGTGTGTGTGTGTGTGTGTGTGTGAAGTAGATATCTAGGATACAGATTGTGTTAGGAATGCTGAGCCCTTCCATGCTATGCCAGTCTTCAAGGTACCTAAAAGACCGAGGATTCCATGAGTAAGAATGAAGTGTTATTCCAGCAATCCAACATTTGATTCATTCTTGCAAAAATACTTCACACTAATGTTAAGAGGCCTGTTTCCCATTTGCACCCATGAAAATCCTTTCTTCCCTAAGACACCTGACTTCCCCAGTTGCCGTGTGCTGACTATGTGCCTCTCACATTCATATACTGAAACCTAACCCTCCAATATGATGGCATTAGCAGGTGGGTCCTTTGGGAAGCAGTAAGATCATTAGGGTGGAGCTCTCATAAATGGGATTCGTGCCCTTGTAAAGCAGACTGCAGAGAGCTTTTTGCCTCTTCCTCCAGATGACGACACAGCTAGAAGACAGCTATCTGTGAACCAAGAAGCAGGCCGTCACCAGACTCTGGATCTGCCAACACCTTGATCTTAAGCTTCCCAGAACTGTGAGAAATAAATTTCTGCTGTTCATAAGCCATTTCGTTTTTGGTATTTTGTTATAGGAGCCCAAACATACTAAAATACGGGCTTTCTATTCCAAAATGATCTTCCCTTCTTCCCCATGCCACTGAAAATTCCAGTGTTTTATCAGGCGTTAATGATCTTCTGAAACCAGCTTGTCTTACAGAGTAAACTACTGCTTTCTGTTTTAGTTTCACAGAGACTACGTATTTTTAGGGAGAATGGCAAAAGTCGGTCTCTGATGACATTTCCCTGAGAGTAGGTTAGGATGAAGCACAGATCACTGAGCAGTGACAGCCAGGGCCTATGCCCCTCAGCCCGAAGCATTTGAGTTCTTCACTCAGAATGGCCATGAAGAGTAATACAGGGAGTCCGAGATATTCATAGAAGCACCCAACTGCCTGGCCTGGCCCGGACTTCACCCTCTGATCTTCTTTTTATTGAAGGACTCTAATTCCTAACTGGAATAAGGGCCATGTTTTCCCATGACTGTGGGCTGCCTCCAGAATCGTGGACATCGGGAGACTGAGAGGTGAGAGCGGGAATCTAGACGTTAGCTGTAGCAGAAAGACTGTAGAAATACTTGGTAGTGGGCCATCTGATTTGGGGTTTTTCTCTTACGATAACGCCCTTTCCTCTTCTAACTAATTGATTTAAGAAACTTGCCAGGATCACAAAACTGATCATTGGCAGAGATGTTGCTTAAGTTTTAAAAGTTACCTGTGTTTATCAGGTGTGTGGCCAGACTCATTTTGTGCACTGCTCCGTATTTTCTTGGCCGTGGTCTTCTGTTTGAAGCTCTTGGTCTAGGAAGATCACCTGCTCATTGTATTCTTACAGGCTGAAGAGGGGAAGTTTTCATCTTGATATCTGTGGCCGCTTTATGGCAGGGTCAAGTTGTCATGGTACTCCACCTGTTTCCAGTCCTCATGTCTACGCGATGGCTCCTGTTCCAAGGCTTTCCTGCGGCTACGGAGGCAGGAAACACTACGGAGCCCTGAGGTTCAGTATAATTCATGCATGCTGGCTCACGGTGGTTGGGGGCTGCACGAACCCAGACAAGGAGAGCCACAGGCTTGCCACCTGCAGTGAGTCACCCCTCAGCTACTGCCAGCAGGCTGGCTTCAGGGATCGAGGGATCTGATGTTCCTGAGGTTGCCAAGGGCTGGGTAATACAGCTGGATGTGTGAGGGAGTTAATGCTACATTGGATTAGCTTTGGCGATGGGTAATTCTCTCGTTTTCTCCATATTCCTTTTCTATAGAGAATGATAGTTTCATGGGATCTCTCAGACGACATCCCCTGAGAGGGAGTTGTGACGAGTATGGTAATGCTCCTGGTCTCACTCCCCTTTCTCTGCCTCCTGTGTCCCTGGGATGTGCTCTCCAATGAAGTTTACCATGAAAGCTTTTGACTCAGGGTCATGCCTAAGACAGAAAGCCTCCTCTTGAGTCAGGGGTATGCTAGCCTATCTAAATTGGGATATTCGAGCTATCTGACAAAAATGAATACAGTTATGAAGCTAGGGGGTTGAAAGATTTTAATATTTGTCTATTTTTCTGTAAGTTCTGGGAATAATATAAGTTTTTTGTAGAAAATTAAAAAAAACCAAACTTGTTATCAATGCACTCATTTTCTGTCTTCCTCTCTGCCTTTCCTCACTTGCTCACCCATAAATCCAAATATTTGCTCTTTTTATTGATGAGGAAAAGCTCTGATATTCATTCCCAGAGAGGCGCTAGGGAGTCACCACATTACCTTTTCCAGGGAGAAGTTCAGTATCTCTAGAAATACCCCCAGAACTAGAACTGACAGGAACGTGAGGCACAAGAGGCCAGTAAGTACCAAAGACATCACACTGTCGACTCATTTGGCCTGTGCTCAGGTTGTATTCCAGGTACAAGTGTGTGTGACGTGTGTTTGTGCATTGCAGAGTGAGCAGTGAGGGGCAAACAGCAAGAGGAAAAGAGGTGTCATCCCACATCACTCTCTCCCTCATTTTCCAGTAAGTTCCCACTGAGGCAGAAACAGATCTGAAACATGGCGAGTTGCTAGCGTAACAGTCACATGGAGCCTCTTCTTTCAAAGTGTGCATGGCAGCCCTTTATCAGAGGAGTTGAGTCCAAATGCATTCACATTTTTACCTTTGTCAAGTGAAGCTTTTAATGACTGCAGGGGTCTTTGAGAGATATTGTTTGAAAGTAAATGTAGAGGTTTGGCGAAGCTGCCAGAACCCAGACCTTCACCTTTTAAATCGCATTAGTAATGGTGCTATGTGTGGTTGCTGGACAAAATGAACTTGAAATATCATCAGGAAGGGAAAATAAATCAAGATATGTTTCCTTCCGGTGGCTCACTCTGAAAGCTGGGATAAAAGGCCCAGGGATAAGAGGGGGTCAGATCTGGGTTGCATTTGTTATAGCAATGAATGAACAACAGCAAAAATCCGTTCCTGATCCACAGAGCTTGAAGAGAGGTCAGATCAGCTAAATAACAGGAGTTCTAGATAGAAAGAAGATTTCTCACAGCCCGGCCAACCTGGGCTCTAAAGCAATTGAAAGGGACTCCTGAGAGCTGGTGGGGGGACCCTAAGGAGGGGCTTGAGAAGAATGGGGAAGAGAGCCCTGTGTGTTGGCAACTGGGGTGAAAGGCTTAGCTTAAGGCTTCAAGCCTTTGCATCTTAAAATTTAACTTTTTTCCCATCTTGCTCTTGCATTTGGAGACCCACAGGTCTTTTACAGGAAAACCTCAAGATGGAACAGCTGTTTTTTAAATTTGGCTTTTTGGGTGGTAAGGAACCAAGCGCTGCCTACGTTACCTGAGGAAAAAGAAAGTGTTCTTCTGGGACACATCTGGATGGAAAGGGAGTTGTTAAGGAAGCAGGCAGCTCGAACGACTGCTTCCTTTCTCTGCCACGGCTTCATGGTTCTCCTCTGCCCTCTCAGAAGTCTAATGGCTCCCGTGAGCACACCCGCTGCATTCTTCTTTTGCTACCACCTGGATTTCTAGGCACCTTGTCTGTTCTTGAGCCCTGTGTCCTTGGCTTGCCCTCGCCTCATCCTAGCCGCACTAGTCCTGACTCTTATCGCTGAGCTGCACTTACCAACAGTAACTTCGCTCATCCCCTTAGCACTTCCTATTTCAGCTTTCCAAGAAAGGATGTCTGGTTGTTGACTTCTAGGTGCAATTAGCTGTAGTCAAGGAGCAGAACCATGTAGTTTACCGTAGAGTCACGTGGCATCAGAGGCTGAGCGGACGACAGTTTCACTTGGGAGGGGATCTGGATGAGACGGTACAATAAATGCCTGATCCCTCCAGCCCCACAGGCAAGCTAGAGTCTCAGGAATGTACCCTAGATGGTTTTGGGTGAGTGTGATCAGACCAGGTTCCCCTTTGGGTAATCCGTGTGATCTGGATATGGGCATGGCAGGAACAAGAAGTAGAAAGGGAGGAGCCAATATGTGTCAGTAACCAACTATGAGTCAGGCATTTACAAGGAAAAGCTCTGGAGAAACTATTTAGATTTCCTAAGATTCCATTTTCTTTACATTAAAATAATAACGTCCACCTCTCTCTGTGGCCATGAGATCAAACAGGAGGTTATGTGTGAAACATATGGGACATTCAAGTATTTGCTGGCGGAACAACATGGTGTGGATTGAGAACACACATGACCCAAGCAAAATTTAAAACCCAGGCTAGCTACTCCCTAGGACTCACTAGGGCAACCTTGAACAAGTTAGCCAACCTTTCTGAGACTTGGTTTTGTTATTTGGTGAGATTAATAGGAGGGAATGGCATAAAGCATATTCTCAATAAATATTTGGTGGTATTCTTATAACTATTAATGTTTATTTCATATTGAAATAATTATGTATAAGAGACTGTCAGGTAGGGAATGGGAGTAAGGAACTATTTGGGTCATGGGAAGGCAATGTATGTAGGCATGGAGGTGTGGTTGGAAAACAGAGAGGGGCCCAGCAGAGTCGAGTGAGATTATTGGGCAGATGGAAAGATTGGCAAAGACTACTTCATGAAGGACCAGGGCAGCAGCGTTGGCACGCACTGTCTTGGATTAGGGAGATGCAGAGCTGTGGTACAGTCAGCCCTGCAGAGGTCTGTCTTCAGGCTTGCCATCTTCAATCCATTCTCCCCTATGCTGCCAGAGTCCTCTTTCTGAATCTCAGATCTGAGCATATGGCTCTCCAAACAGAGCATGCCATATCTTCCAATCCCTGCAGGATAAACTTCAAACCCCTTAGCATGTCATTTAAGGCCCTGAGGATCCTTCCAGGATTCTGTCCCTGCTACCACAGCTGTGCCACAGAAAGCATTTCTCCCATTCCTGCTGCTTTGTTTCTCCAGCTGTACAGTCAAAGCCTTAGGAAGAGGCCAGGGATGGATGGATACCAGGTTATATATATGCCCACACCTCAGCTGCCAGGCAGCTGGGCAGGTGAAACCTCCATTGCCATCTTTCAGGCAAGCATGAAACGCAAACCACTTTTTCCATACCCCAAACGTAAATGGTGGCTGACCTTTCCAGGGACGTCTGAAGTAGAAAGTTTCGCTATACTATGTTGATTTTGTAGGTATTTGTACTACTTGTTTCCTATTTGCCTTTACAAATGAATAAAAACATATTATTTTACATCTAATTTACATAGAATATTATCAATAGAAATGGCCAAAATAACAGAAATTTGGTAATGGCTTAAACTTTACGTGATTAAATGTATTACAGGTGAAAAAAAAGTGGGTCAAGTTGAAAAATGCAAAGGTCAACTGGGGAAATGACAGTTTTTGGAGAAATAACCCAACAAAACCATCAAAGCCTGAAACTACGTATGGGAAAAAAATTGACAAAATATTGATGAGTGAATAAAATTACTTTGACAAAATTTATAAATGCAAAATTGAGGAAGAAAATTAGACTTTGTGTAAAAAATAGCCCCCAGAGAAAACTTACTATGGTAGAAGCTACCACCATTCAGTTTGGTGTGGATGGAAAACAAATCAATGGATGAAAGCTCTATTATAAAATGTATTTGGAAAACACCGGATATTCATGGAAATAATTTTAGTACGATAAAAATGAAGTTGGAAAATATTACTAAAAATTGGTCATAGAATTAAAATGACATTAATATAATATAATATAAACAAATACAAAAAAATATACAATTGAATTTTAGGGAAAATTCACCAATATTGATATAATTCTGAGGACTTGTTTGTATTTTTGAATATTGAATTTAAACAATTTGAGGGTTACTACATTTTGATTGAATTGAACAGTTGTCAGCCAAAAATAATACCATTCATTTATTGGCAATGGAACTATTAAACTATTTATTAGAAAAGCGAATTTTGGCTGAAGTATTTCTCTGAACTGAAGATAAAAGGCAGGGATTTATTCATTTCTTCTGAGTTGATAATTAGATTCTGAGAGCAAGCTGCTACGCAATGTGCTACTGATAGGAGAGGACACCCAACGGGGAGGACAGCAACTGTCACTCAGCACAACCCGGACGCTTATAGAAAAGCCTGTGTTCTTCAAAGGCACTGGGTGGTGAGCAACCCAATACAGCTTAGACTGAGCTTCTTGGGGTGTCCCAAAGGGTCTCTAACTCTCTTTCTTTTGTCATCCCCTTAAATAATTTCTCCTCTCTGTTGCTGGGAACATGAATATTACTGAAGGATCCTGGGGGTCTGCTCCCTACAGATAGCAAATGCAGTGCCATGCACACCATACAGGGCCTCACTGTTTTGCTGTAGGATGCATAGGACATCTCCTCAAGGTAGCCCCATGGACACTGCCTGCTGAGATCTGTGTCTGCATCCATTATCAACATCTTAAAGCATTTACTAGGATCTCTTTGTAAATGCTTCATTGTGACACTGGACACAATGAAGGGAACAGATGTGGTGGGCCAACCTCCAGGGGTTTGTAATCCAAGGCAGAAGGACAGACAGTGTGAGCACAGATGAGCGCTCAGGCATAACCTGCAAACCAGGACACAGGTATGACAGTTGGGATTGACACAGTGCTGGAACCCAGGCTGAGTTCCTCCTTCTACATAAGGAAGCTTCTTTTTACCATAGGTTTCCCTCTAGGGCTCCTTTAAACAGCTGGCTCTCTTTGTGCATTTCTAATAGGATCTGATTTACAAAAAATGTCTTGAAAACAACTTATGCAGCAGCATATTGACTGCCTATTGCTCATGACGGTGTATAAGAAGATGTGGTCAATACTGAACGGGGCAGTAAAGGAATGTGAACGTGTATTTACATGTTAAGCAGTCCTAGGCATTCCTTCCATTGTGCCTAAGCAGTTAAAATCCCTGAGTCTTCGCTGTGCCTAGCCAAACACCTGGCATGTGGGAGATGGCCAACTAATGTTTATAAAATGAATGAATGGATTAAAAACAAAATACCTACCCCTTTCATAGGTAAGATAGATAAAACTCATTTCTGTTTTCTACTTTTTCTTTGTTCTCTGCTCTCCTCTTTCCCTCCCTTTCCACCCCTTTCCCTTATTTTCTTCCTCCTCTTCTTCCTCCCTTTTCTCCTCTCCCTCCATCTTTTTTCCTTCTCTTCCTTTCCTTAACATGTATCATTTTACTTAAGTATGTAATTTATTTTGGTATATGGTATATAATGAGCCCTTACACATTTCCCCCCAGGGTTTTGATAAATTCCCTGTAAACATTTACTAGATAGTCCTTCCTTTGTAACGAATTTAAGCTCCTTAAAGGAAGGACTTAAAGGATAAGGATAAGGACCCTTGTTTTGCTAATCTTGATGTCTCTAGTACCTGCTGCAAGGCCTAGACCATCTTATCTTCTTATTGGATGTTTGACGTTTTTGTGTTGCCTCATAGCACCCATTAGGGGCTCAGTTGTGTCCCTCCAAAATTCGTGTATTGAGGTCCTAACCCCTCGTCCTTCAGTATGTGACTGTATTTGAAGATTAGGTCTTTAAAGAGGTAACTAAGTTAAAGTGATGTCTTTAGAGGGGGCCCTATTCCACTGGTCTCCTTATAAGAAGAGGCAGTATGGATGTAGATATGCACAAAGGGAGGATCATATGAAAACAAAGCAGGTGGTCACCTACAAGCCAAGGGGAGAGGCTTCAGAAGAAACCAACCCTGCCATTACTTTCATCTCAGACTTCTAGCCTCCAGAACTGTGAGAAAAAATTTCTGTTGTTTAAAGCCACTCACTCTATGGTATTTTGTTATGAGAGCCTCGGAAACTAATGGGGCACCTATAAAAGTAATATATTTATGTTAGGGTCTGTGAGTTACCTACTGTATCTGACCATGCATTCTGACTTTGCCGTTTGAATATGCGTATATTCTATCATTTCAGGTGTGCAACATATATATTGGAAAAAAAGAAAGGAAAAATAACAAAATGTTAATCATGGTTTATCTCTGGGTAGGGGATTTGGGGTTAATGTATTTGTTTCTTTGTACCTCTCAATATTTTAAAAAATGTCTATAATGAGCATGAGTTACTCTTCTAAATAAGGAAAGAAACTATTTAAGCATTATATGACGGTGTTAGTGTATTTATAAATCGGTGTCCTGGCTATGAGTCACAGGTGAGGTGTTTGTGTAGATGAGTTTTGCAGTCTCTGATGTTCCTTATCTATTTCTGAATTGCTGTAGCTTAGGTTTAGTCTGTAAAAATGCTTGTTTCTGAAAATAATGATTTGCTCGGATAACTCCCCACCACCCACTCTTTGTCTTTTTATTGTACAGTTGAAATGGAAAGGCTCTGCTCACCTGTACTGGCATAGTTCACACTTCTGTTCTTGCCACTGACAGCATTATTTGCAGCTGCTTTTTTTTTTTTTAGCCTTTTCTAATTTCCACACTACCACTTATTGTATTTCATTAAAACCGGTTTAGAAATGCAAGGCATATAATTAGATTGAGAAATATGCAATCGATTTAGCTTCCCATTATGATGTTATGACATGCACAAAAAGAAAAGTCATTGGGTACAATCGTTATGATTAAAACCACAAAAGAGATCTATTACATCAGACTTAGTTTTCAGTGCCTGGTGTGGTATAAAATATGAGAGAGGGGTTAATCCATTTTTATTAGAGCGGTATATGTCATGTATCCATAATGCCTGTAGGCTAATAATTTCAAATGAATCTTCAGTAGACAAGAGGCTTTTCAGGAAGTCCTATTAAATAAAAGTACATCAATACTTAAATATTCTGTTTTTAAGGTCGTTGTGGATGATAATCCTTTTCTAGCTCTGCACTGCGCAAAAGCACATTCCCCAAGTCTGTATAAGGCAGAGTTTTATTGCAGGGAGACTAGGAGAGCAAGCCGGGCTTTTAGGGACGTTGTTTCAGTCAGTTCTTACAAAGCCGTTAAGTTACCAGCCCAGGCTCATAGCTAGTAATTGATGGGATTTTAGTCTTCTTCACCTCAAAGTCCATGAGCTTTATGCGATCATATTCTTTTTTTTTTTTAATTTTATTTTATTATATTATGTTAATCACCATACAGTACATCCCCAGATTCTGATGTAAAGTTTGATGCTTCATCAGTTGCGTATAACACCCAGTGCACCATGCAATACGTGCCCTCCTTACTACCCATCACCAGTCTATCCCCTTCCCCCACCCCCTCCCCTCTGAAGTCTTCAGTTTGTTTCTCATAGTCCATAGTCTCTCATGTTTCATTCCCCCTTCTGATTACCCCCCTTTTCTTTATCCCTTTCTTCCCCTACCGATCATCCTAGTTCTTATGTTCCATAGATGAGAGAAATCATATGATAATTGTCTTTCTCTGCTTGACTTATTTCACTTAGCATTATCTCCTCCAGTGCCGTCCATGTTGCAGCAAATGTTGAGAATTCGTTCTTTCTGATAGCTGAGTAATATTCCATTGTATATATGGACCACAGCTTCTTAATCCAGTCATCTGTTGAAGGGCATCTCGGCTCCTTCCATGATTTGGCTATTGTGGACAATGCAGCTATGAACATTGGGGTGCATATGGCCCTTCTCTTTACTACGTCTGTATCTTTGGGGTAAACACCCAGTAGTGCAATGGCTGGGTCATAGGGTAGTTCAATTTTTAACTTTTTAAGGGACCTCCACACTGTTTTCCAGAGTGGCTGTACCAACTTGCATTCCCACCAACAATGTAGGAGGGATCCCCTTTCTCCACATCCTCTCCAACAATTGTTGTTTCTTGCCTTGTCTATCTTTGCCATTCTAACTGGCGTAAGGTGGTATCTCAGTGTGGTTTTGATCTTTTTACTATCTCTACAGTTTTGCTTTTTCCAGATAGTCATATTGTTGGGATCATGTAATATGTAGCCTTTTCAGATTGGCTTTTTTTCCTTAGTTCATTTAAGGTTCCTCCATGTCTTTTCCCTGTTTGATAGCTTATTCCTTTTTAGTGCTAAATAACATTCCTTATACTAGAGTTAAGTGCTTAACAAACCACTATGTTGCTGTATTAGAGTATTCTGAATTTTACTTATTTTACCTTTACCAGTGTGTTTTATATTTTCGTATGTTTTCATGTTGCTAATTAGCATTCTTTCGTTTTCAGCTCGAAGAACCTCTTTCAGCATTTCTCCTAAGGCAGGTCTAGTGTGGATGAATTCCCTCAGCTTTTGTTTGTCAGAGAAAGTCTTTCTCGCTCCGGTTCTGAAGGACAGCTTTGCTAGGTAAAGTATTCTTGGTTGGTAGGGTTGTTTTTTGTTTTGTTTTGTTTTTGTTTTTGTTTTCTTTCCTTTCAGCACTTTGAATATATCATCCCACTCTCCTGGCTTGCAATGTTTCCACTGAGAAGTCAGGTTTATGTGGGTTTCCTTGTATGTGAAGATCTTTTTTCTCTTACTCCTTTTAAAATTATTTGTTTTTAATTTAAACAATTTTATTATAATGTGTTTTGGAGAAGATCTCTTTGAGTTGAATTTGTTTGGGCATATATGAGTTTCATGAACTTGGATGTCAAATCTCTCCCCAGATATGTGAAGTTCTCAGCCATTATTTCTTTAAATAAACTGGAGGGGGGAGTGGGGACAGGGTAGCTGGGTGATGGGTATTAAGGAGGGTACGTATTGTGATGAGCACTGGATGTTACATGCAACTAATGAATCATTTAAAACTACATCAAAAACTAATGATGTACTCTATGTTGGCTAACAAAGCATAATAATAAAAAAAACCTTTCTTCCCATTTCCTCCTCTTTTCTGGTACTATAAAAATACATAGATTGTTTCTTTTCATGGTATTCTATAGTTCACATAGACTTTCTTTACTCTTTTTTATTCTTTTACTCTTTATTCTCTTCTGACAGGGTAATTTCAAATGATCTCTCATCTATGTCACAGATTTTTTTGTTGTGCTTAATCAAGCTTGATATTTATACTCTCCATTGTACTTTTCATTTCATTCATTGTATTCCTCAAATCCATAATTTCTGCTTCATTCTTTATGATGTTGGCCCGTCTTTTAAACTTCTTGTTTTGTTTGTGTATTGTTTTCTTGATTTTGTGGAATTGTCTTTCTGGGTTTTCTTAGCTCACTGAGTTCCCTTAAACTATTTTGAATTCTTTTTCATGCAAACCACACATCTCGATTTATTTAAGGTCAGTCACCGGAAAGCTATCTTATTCCTTTGGCATATCATATTTCCTTGATATTTCATGTTCCTTGAAGTCTTATATTGCTCTCTTTGCATGTGAAGAAGCAGTCACCTCCTCTAGTCTTTATTGACTGACATCAGGAGAGAGGTATCTTCCATCAACCCAGTTAGGAATTCTGAGACTTTCTCAAACCTTCCCAATATGCTGCTCCATACTTTTTCCTTCTTATGGGGGAATTCTTAAAATTGTGTGCCTTCTCTTGACCCTGCAGAACAGGGTCAGGTGCTGACAGCCCTCCATTTGCTCCTGGAATGGTGCTAAATGCTCAAGTTTGTGTGTTTTCTTCCAGTCCTACAGAATTAGGCCAGCTTTCTGTGCATACTCCTTAGCTATCTGCAAAGGCTTGGTCTTGTCGCTCTCAGGGGCACACACAAGGGTCCAGCCATGGGGTAGAGTGTGTGTGTGTGAGGCACACTGAATGTTGGGGGCACCCATGGGCCAGTTGGGGGGATCTATAGGCAAGATGTCCCTACTGGCTCACAGGCAGACTTCCTAGTGGAGTCTTCAATGCAATTAGTAGTACTGCATCCCTTGGATGCCCTCTGAGGGGCCTGGCTCTTGTTCTCCAGCCACCTCCTGCCACCCCCAATCCCAGTTGTGCACTACATCCCAGTATACTGGATTGGGCAAGAAAGAAGTCTATGTCTTTGGCAGCATCCTGCATAGCTTGGGAAGCCAGATGCTCATTCACATTCTCACGTGTCTTTGTGGGAGAAGTCACGGGCCTAGAAGGTCTCTTTTGGCATGGAGCTGTGCCACCTCGAGGGAGGGGTGACACAGGCAAAATGAAACTACTCCTCTTACCCTCTTCATTATGTCCAATAATGGATTTTTTTTCCCCAATGGCGTGGAATGCAATTTCTCTGTTGGACTATTGGACATCCACAAAGGCACTCTTGCCCATGGGTGATTGTCAAAATCAGTGTTCTTTGGTGGTAAGATAGTAGAAAACTCCTATTTTGCCATATCAGTGACTCATTCTCCAATAATCACCTTTCATACTCGTGATAGAGCTACGAGTGTTACATAAGTTGTGTGGCACTCACAGTGATGAGTTCCTTGGGAATGAAGATATTGTACCTCTAGGGATGATGTTATGGACTGAATTGTGTCCCACCCGAATTCATATTTTGGTGCTTTAGCCCCCAGTGTAACTATATTTGGAGATAGGGCCTTTAAGAAGGTAATTAGGGTTCAATGAAGTCACTAGGGTGGGATGCTAGTCCAGTAAGGGGTAGTGTCTTTATGAGAAGAGAGAGATGTCAGGAGCATGCATAGAGAAAAGTCCATTTGAGCACACAGCTGAGTAAAGAAGGCTCTGGAGAAACCAACCCCACCAGTGCCTTGATTCTGGATTTCCAGTCTTAAGAACTGTGAGAAAATAAGAACATGTTGTGTAAGTCACCTAGCCTATAATATTTTCCTATGGCAGCCCTAGCAGACTAATACAGATGGCATCTGGCCTCTTTTACCTTTATGGAGGCTTCAAATCATATTAGATTTGTTCTCAAAAGTTTCAATAATTCATGCCTTTTATAATGGTAAATATTCATGTTTATTTAAAGAAACAGTTGTGTAGATTAAATTAAATTGTTAGGATTCAAAAGCAGGATAGCTTTTCATAGCACAGAAGAGAGCTTGAGAAGGACATGTCTGAAAAATTAATAGGCAAGTGGGAAAATGTGCTGTAGAGAAAGTACCAAGTTTTATTTTTTTTTCCTGACACTAAATGTGAACCTGATATATTTGTTCTTTTGCACATTAATATGAGCAGCAGCAGGGCCACAGCCACATCCTGAGGACCTTTGAGAGGAATGACAATGTGTGACAAGTCATTTAACAAGCAAGAGGATCACACGTTCCCAAAAAGACATTAAAGAAATTGCACCCAGGCAAGTACATAGTATTTACTGAGCTGTACCTCTGTGCCGTGCCAGGTGCTGAGCCACTTACTAAGAGTTTTCAAAGAGTTTGTATTAATAAGTATAGCATTTTATTAATTGGGCAATTCTAGCTGTTATATCAAATAAATGCCAATATGTTAGTGGGTGAACCTAGGAGAAATTTATTTCTTGATATATTACAGTCCAAACCAGCATTCCTGTCTAGTGGGAGTCTCTTCTGTGTGGTGATTGGCAATCAGAACTTTTTTTGCTCAGTTATCCTTGAGGTCCTTTCACTTGGAAGAAGGGGGGAAAGATGGAGAAATACACTGGCTGCTTCACCACTTGGGTTCATGAGTGATGCTCTGTACTTCTTACATTTCATTGGTTAGAACTAGTTACATGGTACCATTCAAATGCATGCTTTTTCCTCAATTGTGTGGATTTGTCACTGGATGGTAGTTGTTCAGACGGGTACTACTGAGTCCCCTCTTGCACAGAGCTAGCCGTGTTACTGGTTCTCATTAATGGAGTACGAATGGAAGTGACTTATATCACATCCGGGCTGTGGTGGTTAAAAGTGGGCATCATTTTTTGCCCTGTTGTTTCCCTTCCAGTGATGATAAGGTGCTGGGGCATGGCAGGGCCCCAAAACAAAGGAACCTGGGTCGCTGGATGACCATTTAGAAATGTTTCCATTTCATTCACCATGACTACTTTCATTTTATTGCAGGGAAAGCAGAATACACTTTTATTGTGTTAAGTCTCTGAAATGTTGGGATCTCTTTGCTACAGTGGCTAAGGTTACTCTAACAAATCCACATGACCTCGTCTAGAAGCAAGAGAGGAGGGGAGATATGATCTCTGGTCATACAATCACTTCTCAATGAAAAATGTCTCAATACTTTGAAAATAGGAGTACAGCTTTGACTGTCTTCTTAGCTGACTCTGCCCAAGCACCTTTCACAGGGCCTGACATTGCTGAATGAATAAATGGCGCATAATCAAATTGATGCCTATTTGGGGGGAAGCTCTATGGAATTGGTGTAGCTATTAAAACTAGCCACAGTACTTTTTATAAACATCTTGAGTTATTTATATACATCAATTCATTTAACTCCAGTGGTAATCCAATGAGTTAGATTTCATTTTGCTGCACCCATTTATTTGTATGTTGTTTTTTCTTCTTGAACTGTGAGCTTCTTGCCTTTAGGATTAGTGTCTAACTTTTCCTTGTGTCCTTGGTGCCTGACACATAGCAGGGAGTCAGTGTCTATCGACTGAAAACACGCATGGACAGGTGGGCGGATAGATACTGGTTAGTATCTGCAAGTTCAAGTACCCAAGTGCATGTCATATAGGACTCACACGTCCGAGCTGAGAGGCAAAACAGAGTGGGAAAAGGGTTTTGGAAATAGACATGTATGCTAGGAGCTAGGCAGCTGATCTTCAGTTGGGAGAAATTCTCCAGTTGGGAGGAATTCCAGTCAATACATTGAAACACAATTAGGAATATAAATTTGGTGCTAGAGTCCAAGCAAGCGTTGAGTAAGTTTCCAGAGTTAGGGGATCTAATTGTCCTTTAGATGTTCTAGGCAAGTAGTCCTGAATCTTTTGGGCTACATATTTCTCATCTACAAAGTTGCTAATTTAGTAAAAACCATATATCTAAATGCTTAGTTGTCTAAGCTAGAAGAGCAATCAGAATTTGCTGGGTAACGTCAGCACTTTTTAAAAAAGCATCAGATGCACAGATTTAAGTTCATCTTCCTCAGTCTGGTTTATCTCATCATCAGTCTTAGAAGGTGCCCTTCTTGTGTTATATTTTAGTACTTTCTCCCTTCATCTCTCTCCCTACCTCTGCATCCTCCCTCTCCACAATGGCCACGCAAATGGTCTGTTTGATGTGTGCTCTTCTGAACCGCCTGCCCTGCCTGCTGTGTGAGGACACAGGCATTAGAACCTGGAGTCCGCTCCTCACACGACAGCGGCATGCTGCTTAGCCTCTCTGTGCCTCAGTTGCTTAATTTATATATGATTATTTGATGAATAAATAGGTTAGTATGTCCACAGCATAAAATTAGTGACTGGCATAAAGTAAGTGCTTATAAACCCTTGAAAATATATATATTGTTTATGTGTTCAAAGCAGAGATATTTATAGATCCGTAAATATCATTGAGTTTACTTTCATCGCTGTTAAGGCCTATGGGTTTTGACAAATGCTCCCTGTCATGAATCCCCCACTATAGTCCTATACGGAAGAGTTTCACTGCCCTAAATTCCTGTGCTTCACCTAATCAACCCTTCCCCTCTACAGATCCTGGTGTCCACTGATTTGTTTTCTGTCGCTCTCATTCTGCCTTTTCCAAAGTGCTATAAAAATGGAATCATAAAGTATGAAGTCTTTCAGACTGGCTCCTTTCCCGTAACAATATGCATATAAGAGTCATTGGTGGTGCGTGGCTTGATAGCTTATTCCGTCCTATCACTGACTACTCCATTGTATGAATTGGCACTGTTTGTTTACCATTCACTGACTGAAGGACACCTGGGTTGCTTCGAAGTTTTGGCAATTATGAATTAAGTTGCTAAAAGCATTTCAGTGTAGATTTTTGTGTGGACCTTGCATCTATTTTTTAAAATTAAAATTGGCTTATATTTTTATTTTCTCATCTGATTTCTGTATCAAGTGTATATTAGCTTCACAAAATGAGTAGGGTTGTTTTACCTTTTTCTATTCTTTTTTAAAAGATTTTATTTTATTTATTTGAGAGTGAGAGACAGAGATAGCAACAGAGATAGTGAGAGAGAGCACACGTGGGGAGGAGAGGGAGAAGCAGGCTTCCTGCTGAGCAAAGAGCTTGATGTGGGATGGATCCCAGGGCCCTGGGACCATGACCTGAGCCTAAAGCAGACACTTAACTGACTGAGCCACCCAGGCGCCCTTCTTTTTCTATTCTTAAAAATAGACTTGTTTAGATTGGAATATTTATTTCTTGAAAATTTAGTAGAATTCATCTGAAAATCTGTCTATGCTGTGGCTTTTTAGGTGAGCAAAGGTTTTTGGTTACTATTTCATTTTTAAAAAATGATTATCGATTCATTAAAATTTTCTAACTTCACATGTGCCAGTTTGGACATTTTATATTTTTCTCAAAACATATCAGTTTTCTGTAGGTCCTCAGAAATCTTGTTGTTTTATAAAAATCTCTATTGTATCTGAATTTATTTCTCTTTTTTCCTTCTGTGCATGTGCGTGTGTATATAGTTTCTTCTGTGTTTGGCAGTTCTTACTAGAGATTTATATTGCTAATCTTTTTTTTTAATTGTAGTTTGCTGTTTATCTGTGTTTTCTTTTTCACTTATTTCTACGCTTTATTATTTCTTTCTTGTTTCTTTGTGTTTATATTAATATTCTTTTTCTAGCTTCTTTTATTGTGGTAAAAACAGGTAGCATGACCTCTATGCTTGTAATATATTTTTAATTGTATAGTACAGTACTGTTAACTATATGCATATTGCTTTGCAATATTTAAAATTACAAAAATAGGTAACATGACATCTACCCTTTTAGCATATTTTTTATTGTTCAATACAGTACTAACTATGTGCATATTACTTTACAATATTTATAAGATGCTTACAATATTTACAGTATTGCAGATTTCCAGAACTTTTTCATCTTGCATAACTGAGACTATACTCACTGACCAGCAAGTCCCCATTTCCCGCCCCCCATCCCTTGGCAATCACCATGGTGTGAACTGCTTCTATGAGTCTGACTGCTTAGATTCCTCGTATAAGCAGAATCAGACAATACATGTCCTTCTGTGACTGGCTTTTTTCGCTTAGCATAATGTCTACAGGGTTCATCCATGGTGTAGCCTATGACAGAATTTCTTTCTTTTTTAAGGTTGAAAAATATTTCATTGTACGTTTATGTTACATTTTGCTTACCCATTTATCCCTGATGGACATTTATGTTGTTTCCACCTCTTGGCTATTGTGAATAATGCTGCAATGAACATGGAAGTGCAAATAGCCCAAGATTCTGCTTTCAGTTCTTCTGGATAAATACCCAGAAGCAGGATTGCTATATCGTGTGGTAGTTCCATTTTTAGTTTTTTGAAAAAGCTCCTTTGTGTTTTCTGTAGTGAACGCAGCATTTTAATATCCCCATCAACAGCGCACAAGGGTTCCAATCTCTTTCCACTCTTGTCAATACTTTCTTTCTCTCTTTTAAAAATAATGGCCATCCGAACAAGTGTGAGGTGCTATTTCATTGTGGTTTGATTTGAATTTCCCTGTCGATTAGTGATGTTGACTACCTTTGCATATATCTGTTGGCCAACTGTATGTCATCTTTGGAAAAATACCTATTCAAGTCCTTTGCCCACTTTGAAACAAATTATGATTATTATTTTTGCTATTGAGCTGTAGTCTTTTAGCTTATTAAATGCTTAGTTTATTTGTTGTCAGTCTTCCCTATTTTTAAAAAAGATTTATTTATTGATTTTAGAGAGAGAGTATGGAAGTGGGGGGAGAGGCAGAGGGAGAGAGAGAATCTCCAGCAGACTCCCCCCGAGCATGGAGCCCAGGACCTTGAGATCATGACCTGAGCCAAAATTAAGAGTTGGATGCTTAACTCACTGAGCCACCCAGGTGCCCCAAGTCTTCCTTATTTTTTAATTAATGTACTCAGAAACTAAAATTTCCCTTTTAAATACTTCTACAGTTGTGTCTCACAAATTTTGTCATGTTGTTCTTATATTGTTTTTCAGCTCTGAATTTTAAGTTTCTTTCTGACTTCGTATTAACTCATGGGTTACTTAGTAGTATTTTAATTATAAGGATCAAGAAATATTAAAGTTATTCTTTTGTAATTATTTATATTACAGTAGTGTTATTTTAATTATTAGATATATAGGATTATAAAGTTATCTTTTTGTGGTTTATTTATGATATTATCGTATTTATCATCTTAAATCTGTATTTGCTTGGTATAAATTTCCATCTGTTTACTTTTAACTGTTTTGTTTCTCTTCAATTTATTTAGTTAGTTTTTATTTAAATTCCAGTTAGTTACTATACCGCGTATTATCAGTTTCAGGTGTACAATATGGTGATTCAGCCGTTCCACACAACCCCAGTGCTCATGGTAACAAGTGCCTTCCTTCATCCCCGTCACCTGTTTCACCCATCTCCCCACCCACATCCCCTCAGGTAACCAGCAGTTTGTTCTCTGTAGTTAGGAGTCTGTTTCTTGGTTTGCCTCTCTCTCTCTCTGTCTCTTTTTTTCCCCCTTGTTTGTTTTGTTTCTTAAATTCCACACGAGTGAAGTCAAATGGTATTTGTCTCTCTGTCTGACTTATTTCACTTAGAACTATACTGTCTTGCTCCATCCACATCATTGCAAAGGGCAAGATTTCACTTTTTATGGCTGAGTAATATTTAAATCTATTTCTTACATTCAACGTATTGCTGGATTTAAAAAATTATTCTGAAAATCTCTATCTTTGGATTAGTCAGCTGAAGCTATTTTCATTATTATAAATAATGATAAAACTTATTTCTACTATATTATTTCTATTTCCTAGCAGTCATAAATAATGATAAAACTTATTTCTACTATATTATTTATATTTCCTAGCAGTCATATTTTCTTTTCCTGACTTTCTTCGCTTTTCTTTCCTCCCTCCCCCCTCTCTTTCCTTCTTTCTTTTCTCCCTCCTACTCCTCCTTCCTCTTTATCATGATTCCCTTTATGAACACCATACCTTTCTATGCTGGTCCAGAAGTTGTTTAGTGTTCGTACTTACATGTAAATGATAATTCAACTGGATATAAAATTTAATTCAAGTCCTTGTCCTTCAAAATAAAAATGTTATACCATTTTCTTCTTATATTCAATGTTGGTATAGAAAATTTTAATTATCAGTTTGATTCCGCTCCTGTTTTAGGCAAATTGCTTTACTCTCTGGAATTCGTTTTTTGTCCCCTTTGAGAATTGGGTGTTTTGGATCTTCTTTTTACTATATGTAGGCATATACAAATCTATTCTGTGTCAAACTCTATGATCCCTTTTAATTTGAAATATTGCAAATCTTTTTGTTTTAGCAAATTATCGGTTATTGTTCTTCAAGCATGTTTTTCCCTCCTTTTATTTCTCTCATTTATGTCTCTCATTCCTCTCATTTAATGGCATTACCACTAATACTGTTAGCTCTACCTCTCTCTTCTGTATCTCTTAACTTTTTTTCTTTTTATTTAAAATTTCTTAATACCTTCTGGGATAAGTCTTTGACTGGATCTTCTGGCCAGCCCAATCACTTTTAATTCTATATTCTGTTATTCAGCCTACCCATTGAGTTCTTTACTACAGCAATCGTGTTTTTATACCCAATACATCCACGTGATTATTTTTCATGGTCGTTTATTTCTGGTTTGTTTTCCCGTTATGCTTCTTTTCCTCTCTGTAAATATTTAATTAGACTTTTAAAAATTATTGCTCTATTTGTTTCATCTATTCTGCTGCTACTGTCATTATTGTGTCATTATTTTCCCCTATGAACTAATTTTTAGTATTCGTGCTGCCAAAGTGAGCACTTCCCCTGTGAGCTAATATTTCCTTGGAACTCTGTTACTTAGGTCACCAGTGTGCACCTAGAAGAAAGTTGACATGTGAACCTCTGCTTGTGATTTTCCAAATAATTTTCTTCGGGAGCTTGTGGTGGGGAGTTCCCCTGGAATTGTAATCCAGGCTTAACTCTGTGCTTTGTTGCCCAGCCCATGGAAGGGTCATAGAAGGGAGATGAAGAAATAAGGAGAGATACTGAATTGGAAAAAATAAAGTAAAGGGAACATTCATAGATAATATTGATCACAGTTCCAGTAGAAATAGCATGCGGACCAGATCAGACCTATATTTTGGCTGTTTACCAGTCTGATGTCCATCCCGCTTCCCATGGGAGTCTGTGAACATCTTCTCTTCCTCCCTCCCTCCCTCCTTCTCTTCCTCACTCCATCCCTCCCTCCTTCCCTTTCTCCCTTCTCCTTCCTTCCTTCCTTCCTTCCTTCCTTCCTTCCTTCCTCCCTCCCTTCCATCCATCCTTCCATCCATCCTTCCATCCATCCATCCATTCATCCATCCATCTTCCTTCCATCTTTCAGGGACCCAGAGTAATTACTGGGTCTATTTTCTTTTGCTAATTTCCATGAATCCTGCTTAGAACACTCTGTGCTTTAACCTTTTAAAATGCAATCATTTTAGAAATTAGCCAGAACATATATTCCCTGGGCTCGTTAGCTCAAAGAAATGTTTTATATGCAGGAAAAGATTAAGTTGTAATATGTTTTGTGCCGTAAGAGAAGGAAAAAACTGAATGTGTGAATCTATTGCTGGCAAATGATGCTTTTGAGTAAGATAGGGAAAGAGATTAGAAGTGAGGTTTTAAAAAAACATTGCTTTGAAAGCAGGTGTCATATACCACCTCGTTCTCCTAGTGAGTATAATTACTTGGTTTTCAGTGAAGGCTGCACTTCCTAAGTGAAAGGAGAAATGTGGAAGACATTTCAAAGAGTTTAGCTGTTTATTTTATTTATTTATCTCTTGGTTGTCTTTCCTAATCACAGAGAAACCCTTGTCTGATTAATAAACAATTTCTGGCTCTGTTTCAGAATCTGGCTGCAATGCGTTTGCTATTTGATATCTGGGAGATGTACAACATGTTCACAGTGAATTCTCCAACTGAAAACAGTAGAGTTCAAATAAAGTCAATTAATTCACAGAGTGAATGGATTGAAGCCCAGAATCGCGTGTCTTGTGGAGGCCTTTTTGATTCACTTGCCAAAAGATATCTGTTTATAAATGCATTAAATGTAACTATTTGGTACTATAGCAATTACAACCTGATGTGATTTTTTTTCTTCCTGTGTTATGGCTGATCTTAGATAATTGAGTTACATTTTACATACATTTCAAATCTTCTTTCTAACACCCTCCTTCTCCCTGTGATTCACTCACATCTTCCTGCTTTAACACAGAGATCTTTTCTCTCATTTCTTCTTGTTCCCTCCCTCACTTTCACTTTTCTCTCTTCTTCCCTTCTTGTTTCCCTCCCCCATTGTCTTCTTCCAGTTCTCTTACTATCCGTGCTTTCCTTCTTTTTTTTAAAATTTTTTTAAAAAAGATTTTATTTATTTATTCGATAGAGATAGAGACAGCCAGCGAGAGAGGGAACACAGCAGGGGAGTGGGAGAGGAAGAAGCAGGCTCATAGCAGAGGAGCCTGATGTGGGGCTCGATCCCACAACGCTGGGACCACGCCCTGAGCCGAAGGCAGATGCTTAACCGCTGTGCCACCCAGGCGTCCCCCGTGCTTTCCTTCTTTATCTTACCAACTTCCTCTTTCCTTTCTTCTTTCCCCTGCTTCCCCTTCTGCCTTCCCTCTACCAGCTTTCTCACCTGGGGTCCCTGAACCTGCTGCCTTGAAGGAGCATGAATGCAGGCTCTCTGAGCACATCAAGAGCCTTGTTCTCATGTGCTTCTGTTTCCGTACCCCCCTCGCATGGTGTGTCGGGGGTGGCTCTCAGCAATGAGTGTTCATTGTGGCTCTGGTTCTCACCTAACTTGCCTGTGTGCCTTGGTCCTGTACCTATAGGTGGGTTTTTTTGTTGTTGCTGTTTGATTTTTTTTTTTTTCCGCATTAGATTCCTCTTTTTTGGTGCCACTTCCATACTATATGTGAACCCTGGCTTACTCTTAGCCTGCATAGCTTGATAGAACATCTCTTTTTAAGTCTCGTTTTTTAATTTGGGTGCTGTCTTTGATGCAAAAAAATAACAAATCAGTATCATATTCTGAAATGTCTGGTAATCAGGATTCTGAATAAGTCTTTACTTTGACTTCAAGTATAACAACCTGCCTAGAGATTCCTGTAGCTGTGTCCTTCCCGTGATATTGCATGATACTGGGTTCCTTCTTGTACACCAGGTCCAGGCTCCGCCTTCCCTGATTCCACCCTCCCCAGCACTGGATGTTGAACTGTGGGATACTCCAGTAGAGACTGCCAGACAAGATGCCTCTGGTCATTCCTGCGCCAGCACCATCTCTTTTCCTCTTTTAGGAGATCATCCCATTCGTCTTCCTCCTACCATCTCTTACCTCCAGTCCCAGATATGTTTTCTTCCTTCAGTAGGAAGATGGACAAGAATTTGAAGCAGGAGAATAATTAACCCCTCCTTTCTCGAAATATGATTTTCTTTTGTTTTTTTAACCAACCTTAATTTTTTCCTTTATTCTTTGTTCTTTTTCCTATTAGTATTGCTTTGTCCTTTTCTTCTTAGTATTGCCTGCAAGCATCTCATCTTTCCTGGTCTTTGAACATCAGAGTTCATGATCCCTTGGGACCGTCTTCTCACCCACACCCTTTCCTGCTCTGACCTCATCTGTTCCTGCTGTTTCATAAGCCATCTTAATGGTAGTATTGCCTAGTGATTTTCTCAGTACATCTAGTTTTGTTCATTCTGTGTGCTTAATGTTAATGGACCCGTGTTCACAAATTAGTAAAATGAATATCTTTCTTGAGTGATTTTGTGAGCTTTCCATGGTATAGTGTTTGCAGAATTTCTCTGTAAAGCTTGAAGCACTAAATAATAGTGGCTAACTTTACTAAGAAAAATCTGTATTTCAGCAACTCCTTTAAGCATTTTTTTGCTTCTTTCAGAGAATCATCACAGCTTCCTGTTAGCGGAAACTGCCGTTGTCCCCATTTTATAGATGATGTAACTGGCGTTGAAGGCAGTGTATTATTTGCAGCATTAATTTGGAGGAAAAGGAACCGACTTTGTCTGATTTAAGAAAAAGTAATTTATTAGAGGAATCATCAGGTTGATTGGAAAATCAGGTTCAGAAGATGCTCACCAAAAACACTACCCAAGGTCAACCCCGGAAAATTGGTTCATAAAGGAAAACATCGCTCCTGCCAAAATAGAACTAGCAATTAGAGGACACTAGAGACCAACAGCTGGAATGTTATTTTGCAGTGGTAACCTCCAGAGGACAGGATTCTCCACGGCCCTGCTTCTTTGGTTGATGAGCTCATGTAAAGCCCATGGTGGACGCCGCTGATGGGCAGGTTCAAAGGCTCAAGTCCTGTCTGCCGAGGAGACTATAAAAGCAAGCGTTCAGCCCCTTGAGCTTCTATGGTGAGAATCATGCTGTGCTCCAACCAAGATTTATAAGGTAGGAAATATCCCAAACGTGCAGAAGGAGTTTCGATAATAAGTAAATTAAAAGTATGGCAAGTGTCCATTGCAAGAATTTGCCCAAAGTCACAACGCTAAGATGTTGAGGGAGGGTTTGCTAAGACCTAGGGATGAACCACTCTGCTGTGCCGTCTTCTGCGCTAGAAATGGGAGCGAGCGGAGAGAACTATTTAGGCAGAAGCATGGAATCCTAAAATACAAGTGGTGACAGGCTCCTTAGAGGTGATCTTGACTGGAATTCCTTTTAGACTCCCCTCATCACTCCCTTGAGACGCATTGTCTTCATTAACCCAGGTTGGGGTGATGCCGTTCCAGCAGACTGTGCTGCATAACTTTCACCACTGCTTCTTCTTCTTGGCATTGGACCTTCTGGTTTGGCATCTCTCTCTTAGATTTCTGAGTTTTGGCTTGTGTTGTGTGTTTGGCTCCAGTGACTGTTTCCCGCTAGATAACATTTCATTTTTGTAAGTATATATGTTTTTTAAACAAACATATAGTGAACTCCTCTTATCTCTCAGGCTCTTTCATGTATATTATGTTGTTTATCCTAATTAACCCTTATAACAAATTTGCAATGGAGGCACTATTCCCGTGTTCCAGATAAAGACACTGAGGTTTAGAAAGATTAATTAATTTCCCCAAATTGCCACATCTTATAAATTTATAAATGGAAGTCTGGGATTTAAAGCCAGCGTTGTCTGACATCTGAGGATGTCCTTAGTCCAACATGTCATCTCACTGTTTTTTCGGGTTACTCTACCTGACTGACCACTGGTGACAGAACAGAGTTATTTCATGCTCAGAGGGCTCCCCTTGACCCCCATTCCCTTCACCCAACACCTGACATCTTGCTTTTTTAAATCCTTTATGTTGTAAGACATGCTTAATATGTGAGTGGTGAATATCTATTTTTCATCTTCCTTTTGGATAGCAACAGGGGAAATGAGATTTTTCCAGAAGCTGTTTGAAGTAGAAAGTATAGCTTTCAGATGTGTTAATGAGAACTTCAATCCATCCACCCTTATACCATTATTAATGAAGTTAATCAGAAATGTATACATTGAACACCTACCATATTATAAACATGTTTCATCTCTTTACGGTTGTTTTTTAGTTCTACTTCTTTTTTCCCCCTCTGTTTTCTTTATTGAGATGTAATTGACATAATCTTATATTAGTCTCAGGTGTACAACATGATAATTTGATATCTGTATATTTTTGCAAAATGATTACCACAATAAATTCTAGTTAACATCCATCACCATATATAATTACAATTTTTTTCCTTGGGACGAGAATTTAATCTCTTAGCAATTCAGTTCTCTGTATTTATGGGTCTGTTTCTGGTTGGTTGGTTCATTTGTTTTGTTTTTTTGATTCCACATATAAATGAAACCACGTGGTATTTCTCTTTCTCTGTTTGATTCACTTAATATAATACCCTCTAGGTCTTTCTATGTTGTTGCAAATAGCAAGATTTCATTCTTTTTTATGGCTGAGTAATATTCCATTGTGTGTTTGTGTGTGTGTGTGTATCATATTCAAACTCCTGAAAACAAAGGAAAATAAGAAAATCTTGAAGTTAGCCAGAGAAAATAGTCACATTACATATAGGGGAAAAAAAGAATTACAGCAGACAACAAATTTCAGAAATCATGTATACTGAGAGATAATTGTGTGACATTCTTAAGCGCTGAGAACCCAAAGAGGACTTTTTTTTTTAAAGATTTTATTTATTTATGTGACAGAGACAGAGACACCCAGGGAGAGAGGGAACACAAGCAGGGGGAGTGGGAGAGGAAGAAGCAGGCTCACAGCGGAGGAGCCTGATGTGGGGCTCGATCCCACAACGCTGGGATCATGCCCCGAGCCGAAGGCAGACGCCCAACCGCTGTGCCACCCAGGTGCCCCCCAAAGAGGACTTCTAATACAACCCATAGCTGAGTAACTGAGAATAGGTTTGCTCTTTCACTGAAAACAATTAGGGAACTGGACAAAATATTTAAAATAATTTTTCATACATCGAGCAACAGGTACTGCAGAATAGTGATCTCTTAGAGAAGGAGAGAAAACTAAGGCGATTGTGCTGGCTATCTATTTGGAGGAAATTTCTGGACTGTAGTGCAGAAAGGAGAACCTCACACAGAGCATGGCATTTACACTGAGTTAACGTTATAGGGCTAAAAGTTTGGAAAGATATAAGTGTCAGGCATTTTTTAGTCAAATTATGAGAAAGGAAAGAGATCTATGGAAAGAAAATCTCCAGAAGTATGCACAGGAGTACCCTTGAGTCCTTGGCTGAATTCTAATCTGTTCAGGTCTAAAGATTGAAAAAAAAACAAATGCCATTAAGATGTAAGCTAAATAAAAAGATGCTCAGCATCACTCATCATCAGGGACATGCAAATCCAAACTACAATGAGGTTCACGTCATACCTGTCAGAATGACTAAAATCGACAACACAAGAAATAACAGATGTTGGCCTGGAAGTGGAGAAAAAAAAGAACCCTCATGCACTGTTGGTGGGAATGCAAACTGGTATAGCCATTGTGAAAACCAGTATGGTTTTTCCTTTTATTGCAAGTTATAGATACTGCATTTTTTTTTACAAATTGAAGATTTTTGATAACCCTGCATCAAGCCAGTCTATCACCACCATCTTTCCAGTGGCATTTGCTCACTTCATGTCTGTTTCATATTTTGGTAATTTTCACAATACTTCAAACTTTTATTATTATTATTATTATTATTATTATTATTATTCTATTTGTTATGGTGATCTGTCATCAGTGATCTTTGATGTTCCTGTTGTAATTGTTTTGGGATGCCATGAATCACACCCACATAAGCATGAGGAAATGGATGATAGACAAAAGAAAGAACAAGATGAAACTTCAAGAGATAAAACATGTAGTATTTGAAATTAAAAATAAATAATAAATAGAATTAGCAGATTAGAAAATGCAGAATAAAAAGTCAATGAACTTAAAATATACCAATGGAACCACAGGGAGGAAAAGGATTTAACAAATAGAGATAGACCACTACCACTCACCAAGATGGAGTAATAAGGACTAGATTTACTCTCCCATCTGAAAGAACCAAAAAACAATCCCTCCCCCCAAACAAACAAAGAAACAAACAAAAAATGCAGTGATTATCAGGAAAGGGGAAAAAATAACGTAGGCCCTATGATCTCCCTATCTTGCTGCCGTGAGAGAATTTCCAGGCCATAGTGTAGCTAATGGGAATCTACATGGAGCCCATTGGACCCCTTGAATTGAGGTGCTATATCTGAGAGTCTAGGGACACCAAGGCAGACTCATACGTCAAAGTCCTAGAGAGGAGTGAGCTTCACAGAGAGTGAACTAGAGACCTGTAGAAGCTCTCCATTGAGTAGTCTATAGATAAATCAGCTCATCCTTGTAGGGACTCTACCTGTGGATAAGGAAAGAATGTCCTGAAATGATAGTGGGAACAGTCTCTGGCACCCATGCCAGACTGGAAATAGTGCCTGTTTCTACCAGTCAGACGAAAAAAAAATCAGACCTCATGATTCACCAAGATTTGGGTTGAGCAACCAAAGAATTTGCGTTAGTGGTGGAGAGCAAATAGCTCCATCAGTAAATGCTCTGCTCTGGTCTCACTCAATAAATATCTTAAAAACAAGCTCTGAAAGGACCAAACTATTTCCAATTTCCAGCATCTAAGAAGAAAACTCACAAATTTAATAGGGTACAGAAAATATACAGCACAAAACAAGACAAATTCACAATATTTGGCATTAAAGGATACCAGGCATATGATAAAGAAGGAAAATACGACCCATAATGAGTCAAAGAAAATTAATCAATCAATAATGATTTAGAGCTAACAAAAATGCAGAACCAGCAGATAAGCATATTAAAACCATTATAACTATATTCCATATGTTCAAGAAGAGACATAGAAGATATAAAAAGGCCCAAATCATACTTCTAGAGATGAAAACTGCAATGTCTGAGATGAAAAATTATTTAATGGGATTAATGATTGATTAGACACTGCAGAAGAAAAAATTAGTAAACTTGAGTCACAGCAATAGAAACTATCAAAAGTGGAACATAGGAGGAAAAAATTTAAAAAAATAAAACATCAAGACTGTGGAACAACTTCAAGTTGCCCAATATAGTTATAATTGGATTTCCTGAAGACTAGGAAAGAGGAGGGACAGAGAAAATATTTGAAGAAATAATCACCCAAACTGTTCCAATTGAAAGAATATTATAAACCCATAGAATCAGGAAGATTAATGGATCTCAAGTGCAAACAACATAAAGTTATACCAAGGAATATCTCATTAAATAGTTCAAAGCCAGTGATAAAGAGGGGAAAAAAGCAAATGTATAGAAAGAGGTATAGAGAAATAAAGTTACAGATGACACAACATATTTCTCATGAGAAACACTGTGAGAAGACATTGAAAAACAATCTTTAAAATTTTGCAAGATGTCAGTTCTCCTAAACGAAATAAGCCAGTCAGAGAAAGACAAATTCCATGTGATTTCATCACATGATAATACCTGCTTGATATATTTGAACTTGTTTTGCAGCTTAGTAAAAAATTAAAGCATATTAGATTATTATCTAAAAAAGTAAATATATTCAGGACTAAATTAAGATAAAATTTATTGTTTGAGTGCTTAAAGAAGAATAATATAAATGCCCAAACTTTCAACCTTAGTTTTGTAATCATAAAATATGGGCCAGATTTTAGATGATCTTGAGTGATGGATAGATTCATGAAGTTCTATGAAATATTTTTCGAGGGCAGGAGAAAACCGTGATCTAGGTAATATTAAATCATATGACATTGGTGAAAGTACATTTCATGGTTTTCTGTAGAAATGGTACCCATTGTTAATAGAAAAAATGACCAGTCTTGTGTCCCGTGAATGGGGGAGGTGAGACCAAGTGTAGACACCTTTGCAATGTCACTGATGAAATATATCAAATACTGGAACAAGGGTAGTGGTGGTGGGATTGAAGAGGACTGGATGCATTTTGAACGTGTTGTAAAGATAGAATGTTCTAGAATAAAGCTTCTTGTTTTTGGCTGCTGTACCACAAATAAGAGCCATTTATCTGGCAGACAGGACGCTAAGTTTCTAGCTTCCCTTTCCTTAAGACTCCAAGTGTGTGTAGACAACCAAACCAGGGATGAGAAATTGGCTTTGTAGAAAAAGGCTTGAGATTGCTTTGACTTTCCGACCAAGCCAGAGGGTTTGTCCAAACCTTGAGGTTTAGCTTAGAAAGTTGGGGCGCCTGGGTGGTTGGGGCACCTGGGTGGCTCAGTCGTTAAGCGTCTGCCATCGGCCCAGGATGTGATCCCAGCGTTCTGGGATTGAGCCCCACATCAGGCTCCATGCTCTGCTGGGAGCCTGCTTCTTCCTCTCCCACTCCCCCTGCTTGTGTTCCCACTCTCGCTGGCTGTCTCTCTCTGTCAAATAAATAAATAAAATCTTTAAAAAAAAAAAAAGAAAGAAAGTTTAACAATCATGTGGAAGATGTTAAACTGGGTGTATGCGGGTATTTGAACAGTTGCTAGGGTTAGGGTGTCTCAGTTGCAAGTCTGATCTCAAGGACCTCACAGCTCAGTAGGGACAGCAAACTCTAGCCAAAGATGATTTCAATACACTGTCCCATGTACCAAACCCATGGGCTGTGGGGCTACAGGTAAAGCTTCCTAGCTGGTACTGGCAGGAAAATTAAAGAAAGCTTTTAAGACTATGTGCCTGAAAATGCTAAGCCGAGTTCTCCAGTGAAGAAAATGGGAAAGGATGCCTCATGGGAATTCTGTTGGAAGGAGGCGTTAGTTAGTCCCTGGAAGACACTCATAGAAACAGTTGTTTGGTACTGTAATTTTTTTTAGCTTTTGCACTTCCCCCCTTGAACTGGTAAAAACACTGGTATTTTCAGAGGTGTTCATAGATGTTGTATTTAAAAAAGAAACAAGCAAAACACCACCTACACACAAGGATTGAGCAATTAAATGTATTTTTAATTACAGATTTTCTTGGAGCGTTTGATTTACTAGTGTGAATTGCTGTTATTCAAGATGAATGTAAATACAGTGTAGCATTTTCCAGACTTATCTGACCACAGAACACTTTTTTTTTTTTTTGTAAAACCCCAATAAACATCTCAAATATGTTTTCTGGGAACAGTTTAGGAAACATTATTGTATGCTATTTGTTTCTTAGCTTTTCTTTTGGCATCTGTCAAGGTTATTGAAGAGATATGTTCCTATTCAACTTCTCCTGATTCTCATTCAAGCTCTTTCTCAAATGACCAAAATGTCATGCTGAATTGGTTTCAGACTTCCGATAGGAGAAAACCTATCATTTCCCCACAATATTGCAGCAATCGTACAACGGCCTGGATCTGATTAGTCTGCCCAGTGGCACAGCCTCCTTAGGGCCAGGCCAGGGCCTCAGGGCATCCCAAGCAGACACCAAGATAGAACTCAGTCTCCTCAGGGCCCAGCCAGCACCTGTATCTCAAAGTCTCAGATGCCACCCACATAGCGCACTTGGCCTCCCCCAGGCCCACTATAGAGCTTTATTGGAAAGGAATCTGGGTAGCCAACACCACATGAAGGGCCTTGACATTTGTCCTCTTGCAGCTCAAAATCTTCCTCGAGGGGCTGAACAAACTTGCAAGTGCCCATTAATGCCCATTTATTGCCTAATGACTGACTCTGAGGTTCTGTGTTATTTACTTCCCATGACATAGACGATTAGCGTCCTTAGCAGATAAACTAAAGATTAAAATTTGTCCAGGTTCTTAGGTGGCAAAACTGGCACCCAGACCAGGCGTAAATGACCCCAAAGCCTGTACTCTTCAATGCCCACCCTCCATTGTTGTTTGGTGGGAAATCCGCAAGGCCAGCTGACAGTTAAGTCTCGGTTTTTCGAGAGTATCCTCTTCCCTCTCCCCACTTGAATGCCTCACTGCATAGTTCAGAATGTCTTTATTTTTCTTTTCTTTTCCCTTTTTAGAAAAGGACAAGCTCCACAAAATCCCCTAGAGGATTCCTCACATCATCCCTGATCCAAATTCTAAGTGAAGAAGCCTTTTGAGGTTTGGTGAGTGTTTTCAGCACCACACTAAGATGTACCCTGTAAACTCTGTGTGTGGGATGGAGGTCCCCAGGCACACATTCAGGACATCGATAAAGCACTCTGCTGCGGAAACCCCGCGAACAGTATCCTCTTACAATCTCTATATACTGCTTCTCAGATATTCCAAAATTTAACTAAAATAATTACTTTATTGGATGGCTAGTAGCATTACACACTTGATGAAAACCATGTCTGCGCACTACTTTGCATGTTGTCATAACTTAGTTTATTATTATTTCTGACGATAATAATAATTTCTGATGGTATGAATGAATACATTCTTTATGTTTTTCTAGTCAAAATCTCCTGCTGTTAATCAGTTCCCTCTGAGGATTTCACATCTAGTTTTGATTCCCATGCCATATCCCTAGGATTAAAAAAACCCACAAAAGATGTAGTTTTAATTTGATCATGAAGGTTACTGTTTGAATGGATTTTTTAGACTTCAGTCATGCTGGTTATTTAAATTGACTCAGACAGTATAAACCAGGCTCCCTGATGTTCCAGAGCCTTCAAGGGTCAGTGGCTTCTGGCAGGTGTCCCAAAGTCCTCTATTTGGCCTTGAGTCAAGCTCCAACACACCTGGTCTTCAGAATTATGTGCATGGTCGTAGGATCTTAATAAAGAATATCCCAGCCTAAAGCCAGGGTACCTATGGCTATGAACTGCTCTTGAATAAACGTTCTCCCTGTCATTCTTTTTTGGGATCCTGTAGCCTTTTCATAGATCTTGGTCTTTTGCAGTCATACAGGCTTCTGCTGGTTGAGTGACCTGTTTGTATCCGATATTTTGAATTTCTTTTATTCTCATGGTATACCTACCATGAGTTGGGTATCATCAACTCCCTTTTATAGATGATGAAACTGTGACTAGAACAAGTGGTTTACTCATTAGCTGACTCACTCATTAACTGACTCACTCATTAACTGCTATTAAATGATATAACTAAGGTTTAAACCTGCATTTATCATGTATATGCAATATTTATTCTGAACATAAATTGAGCATTTACTATACTCTAATCACTGTTCTGTTAGGTTGAATCACATGAAATTGCTGATCTTTCACCTAAAAACAGTAATTTTATATGGTTTAACCTAACATTTGTCTCATTTGATCTTAGCAATAGCTTTATGAAGCAACTGCTGTTAACGTCATTTTATGAGAGAGCAAATGGAAGCTTAGCTAGGTTATACAATATGCACAGGGTTAAACAGTCAATAAGTAGTGTGCTTTTTTCTTTTTCTTTTTTCTTCACCAGGCGAATTCTTCTTCACTATGAACTGGTGACTAGGAGGAAGTGATGTGACATTTTTATTGTCCCCGGTGGTGGCAGTTTTGAGTTAGTTAGTTCGCTGACTGCATTCAGTGTATTGAGCACACGCTGTGTGTGAGAGTCATATATGCCCAAGCTTCGAGGGAACAGTGAGGTGGGAAATGAAGCTGGCTATTCCAGATTTGGGTTGAAAAAAAAGCCATCTGAGATAGATTTCCTTTAGTGCTTATGTAGGTGGATCTTGAAGACTTTTTCTAAAGGATTCAGAAATTGGTTATTATTGGAACAGCATGTAGCCTTTCAAAGTTTTTATGTCTAAAGTAACTATGCCCTCAGGATAGCATGACTGCCCTGTTTGGATAGTGTGAGGTTCTGGGGTATTGGTTGCCCAGTCATGCTTGCTGTTCCCTCCACCGGCAATGCCCAATTCCTAAGCACAAATCTTTTCAATCTTAGCTCAGTGGTCACATTCTTCAGAAGGCCGATTTTTTCCAGCTATAAATGAATTGTCCCTTATTTTGGTTCTCACTGCATTTTATTTCCACTTTTCATTTGTCTTCTCTCTTAGGTTCATCTGCTTACCCCTCCGTCTATTGTTTGCAATACACCTGTAAAGTTCTAGTCACTGTTATAGGCCCCGAGGATACCGAGATGCAGAGACATGGTTCCTCCTCCAAGACCTAGTAGAGGGACAGGTAAGTAAACAGAATATTTCAATTAACTATCATTCTCTATTTTTATTCCAGCTTAACACATCTGAAAGTTGCATTCCTATCATAAGGGCTCATGATGGCTGTGATTCTGGTAGTTGGTGAGGACTGGTGGGAGGGAAAAGGGAGAAAAGAGAAGCAATGTGCTCCCCTCACCCCAGAATGAGATGGGGACACATGATGCAGGTCTCTTCAGTCCAGCCTCGTCGGGCGCGGATTAGTGTGAGATGTGAGTACAGGCGTTAGTGCCACAGAGAAGGACTATGTTCCCACTGCACGTGGTGCATCCATGAGGGTGGTATAGGGAAGACTTGTGGGAGCTGATGTTTGAATCAAATCATGACGATGAGTTCACTTGGTGAGTACAGGAGGGAAGGAGGCCAGGTAGAGGGAGGGGGTAACACCTGAAAAGACCTGGTGGTAAAAGACGCAGGGTGTGTGTGTGTGTGAGTGTGTGTGTGAGTGTGAGTGTGTGTGTGTGTGAGTGTGTGTGTGCATGTAAGAAGTCTGGCATGGCTATGTCAGAGGGCAATGTGGACAAGAATTGAATGGTCAAGAGCAGTGTCCAGATAATGGCATTTTTTAAAAGTCACGCTTAATGATTTGCAGAATGGGAACTATGTATGTACCTTATATCCGTCATTAGACTGTGATCTACCTGAGGGCAGAGATTTTAATGCTGTCCTATCCTAGTATGCCAGACTCCTAGAACATTCTAGGTGCTTCAGAATTGCATTACATTGTAGCTATAGCTTGGATATCATCTCTTGTCTTTCATTCTGGGCTGGCCAGCTTGTCAGGGCTGTGCATTCCAGGAGGACATTGCTAGTTCCTGGGGGACACCGGGGACAGAGAGGCACTTGGCTGGAAGTGAGAGGGTCTATTTGGAAGAAATAACTTCAATCCATTATCACAACGACACTTAAATACAGCATTCCTTCTCTGAATGGTATCTGTTCCTGTTTACTTTCTTCCTTGTAGCATCGAGCTGGGCTGCATTTGCTATTTAGGCATAATTACTATTTTATTATTATTTTTTTCACAGTTAAGTGGAGCATTTGAGCACAGCTGAATTGCTGGGAGCCTCGGTGGAAGAAATCTATTAGTGGTATGGCTTGAAACAATACACAAAAGGCCCCTGCGTGTGGTCTGCCCTCCACGCTTTCAACTTCCTTATGTGGAACAATAAATCTCCAAGTCAGCTAGAATGCAGAGACTCCCATCCAACGAGAGGAGAGCTGCATTTTTATCTTTTATTCATTGGCAGGAACATTAGCTGTAGGAGGTATTCAAATCACACTTTTATTTAAACAAACACAGCTGGATCGCAGCCTCTTAATATAGCAGTTCTCTAATGAAAAATAACAACATAGTATTTATCTCTTTTCTTTTGTGTGACTCTCAATTTGCTAAAATTAGGCAGACTTCAATCCCATACAAAATTGGCATGTTTTCATGACCAGAGCTCATCGCAACTAACTGCAAAATTATAATGGGGATGTAATTATAGGAGGGCATGTGAAATACACATCCTTTTGCTGCTGTAAGCTATATGGGGTTATACAATTATGTTGTAATAACATCATTTATCTTAAAGGAGTCAGACAGCTGACTTCATTTATTTAACTTGAGCACTCCAATTATGTGCTGTGTCAGTTTAACATAAATGTCTTGCCCAAAGAACACGGTGTAGTAATAATGGTAATAGCAATAATAATAATAATAACACACATTTGTATAGGGCTCTATGGAGCACAAAGCATTTTTACAATTGTGATCTTGCTGGGACCTCCTCACTGCTCTGTAGGGCAAGCCCCAGACCTGTGATTCCATGTGCCCCATTTTACTGGTGAGAAAAATGAGGTCCAGAGAGGTGAAGCGAAGCGGTCAAGATTGCACAGTTCATAAGTGGTGAAATAAGAGCTTAAAACTCAGGTCTCCTGACTTGATGTTTGGGGATCATTCTTCTGCTTTCACCAGTAGGACCAGGTTTTGGACAGTGTGACATGTTCATTCTCATCTCTTATCATGTTTTATCTCACGACCATTTTCTAAGGCATGTAGAGCAGTCTGTGCTGGTGGGAATCACAGGGATTAATCCTGTGACCTTGGACAAATTAAATGATTTTTAGATCCTAGATTCCTTCTCAGAAACAACAACAACAACAACAAATAATCCCTCCTGAGCAGATGAGCGGAGTTGTTATGAGAATTAGTGAGAAAATCCTTGTAAAGTACATGGGTAGGTGCTCAGAAAACAGTGTTGTTCTCTTTCCCTGCAGGACAAGAACAAATTCTTTCATTTTACAAGGGATGGAATTGCCATACGCTTTGCTTGACTGACTTGCCTAACTCACCAAGCTGGTAAGTGTCAGGGCAGTGACTGAAATTAATGTCCTCCTCTTTCCAATCTACCTATCATTATTTTTAATCATATTGAAATGTATTTAATGTCCTCTATCATCTTTCAGCTTTAATATTTATTTATTTATAAAATTTACTTGCTTAAATACCCAAAGATGGAATAAAATGCTTGTCCTTTGTTTGAACAAACATCTTAGGGTTCTTTGCTTGAGTGGGAGAAGCCAAAAGGGTAGCAAGAGCAGGATTTGGAGTCAGAAAGCTGTGTTGAGCTTCTGGCAGCAGTGATGATTTCTCTCAGCCCGGGGTTAGCTCATTGATAAATGTTATTTCATTCTGAGCTTCCTGAAGGAAACCTGAAGTTCAGTGAGAGAAAAAATACCTGTAAAATAATGGACTTTGTTTACCCCATACTAGGAAGCTTAGCACATGATTTAACAAAGACCTTCTCATTTAACCTCAGAGGATGATGTCTTTCCTGTTTAACAGGCAAGGAAATGGAGATTAAAAGATTTACCAAAGAATGATAAGATCTCTATTTTGGTGAGTTCTACTTAGTGGTTTGGGGGACTTCGTTTTCAAGTTTCCTGAATAAATAGTTAAATGGGAGTCAGTGGGTGGGGTCTGTTTGGATGCCTCCAATTTACAAAATACCAAGTTTTATAAGCTTTATCATGATTCCTAGAGGAACCATCTAAAGACAGGATCTCTATAACATCAGTGTTTCTAACTGAGCCAGGAAGGCTGGAGTTTCTTAACTTAGGAAGCCTTTGCTTAGTGAAGTCACTCCAAGTGTCTCACCTAATCCAGCCTCAGCCCAGGGGCCTGGGTATTTTGCAGGTGGGTAGATGGAGGCACAGAAAGGTGGAATGACTTAGCCAGGAAGGACTAGAACAAGATTTTATGCCTATGTCAATGCTTCTTCCCCCCCTCATTCTTCCTCTCCCTACTTGTACTTATCCACTTATATACTTAATTTACTAAGATTTGAATTAAAAAAAAAAAGTCCTATACTTTCTTGCTTTCCAGAAACTTGCAGTGTATCAGGGGGACCATCCAAGGGAGAAAGCATCACAGTGAGACTGCAGCAAGACCGTTGCTGTGCCAGACGTGAGTGTTAGGTTGAATGCGGGCTCGAAGGTGGGAGGTAGCAATTCTGCTGCGAGGGTGGAGTCAGAGCAGCTTTACAGATGAAGAGTCCCTTGAGCAGAATTTTTTTCCCCAGATGTTTTTAATTATAAGTGATAGAAAACCTTTATAAGAGATTTAATCTCAGAGGACTTTCATTGCAGCGATACCAGGGTGTTCATAGTAATCAAGGATAGCAACATGGCCAGACCCAGGGAAAAATTGGGTCCTTTCATCTGAACATTAACAAGATGTCTCTCCACCTCTCAGCTCCGCCTCACTCTTGCTGCAGACTGGCAGTCTCTGTCTCTCGGTGTCTTTCTTAGGAAGTACTGAAACTGACACTTAGAAAGTTTTACAGCTGATAGCTTCACTGGAAAGAGGCCGCTCCAGTGAACGGTCCACATGCCAAAATTCTGAGGCCAAAATTTCTGGGGAAGAAATATGTTGGTTCACTTCCAGGCCAATTAGATTGTGGTATGGGGCAGGGTTACTTAGAAATCGGCAGCTTCTGCAGGGGCTCTATTAGAGGAGTTGAAAGGGGCAGTTCCCGAAAGAGGGGAGGTAGGATCAGGTTACGATTCCATAGATTCCATAGGTGACTCTCAAAGTATAGTCCATTGGTCTCAAAGTCCTTGTAGGGGGCCCATGAGGTCAAAACTATTTTCTTAATAATCCTAAAATACCATTTGCCTTTTTTTGTTTGCTGTATTGACATTTGAGCTACTGTTACAAAAGCAGTCATAGGTGAAACAGTTGGCACCTTAGCATGAATCAAAGCAGTGGTATCAAACTGTGAGGTTGTCATTGTATTTGCTAGTGCCTTGCATTACCAGCTCAAAGTGCCAGTTTAATTTAAGAATGTCCTTGAATAAACAGTGAAACTGTTAATTTTATTAAGAATTAACCCTGTTTACATGCCTTTTAATGCCTGCATGCCAAATCAGTTATGCCATATAGTTATTTGGCTGCGTACTGTAGTACAAAGGCTGCCTTGAGGAAAAGTCATTGTACAGTTGTTTGAGTTGCAAGCTGAACTAGCTGCCTTTTTTCATGGAACATAATTTTTATTTGGAAAAAAATAACTTACAGAAAAAGTATGACTTTTCAGATTTGGACATTTGTCAGGAATATTCGTGAACAAAGTAAGCCTGTTGTTACTTCAAAAAACACAATTAACAATACTTGTTGCCAATGATAAAATTTGAACTTTCAAATAAAAATCAGAATTTTGGAAAACTTGTAACTACCCCTTTGAACTTGCTAGTTCCTTATAAAGAATTTTCTGATGAGATTTGTGGTGATAGTAACAAAGTGATTTTTTGATATTATAGGGTCAATATATCAACATTTGGAAGATCCACATGGCTAAACCAATATTTTCCAAACGACCCATGCATTGATGCTACAAAGTCCATGGGTAAAGACCCATTCAATGTTGACTAAGGATTTTAACGTAACAAAGTATGAAGAGCTCATTCATATGGTTTCAGATGCTACACTGAACCTAACCTTTAAGAAATCACCACTTCCTGAGTTTTGCGCAGATTCAAAGAATAATATCCACAAAATTCTCCAAATTTTCTTCGTATACTTCAGCCAAAAACATATCAAAATAGATTGAATGCAGAAAGATATGAAAGTCTTCTTTTAAGCCAGAAAAGTCTATTAAGTCAGACAACAGAGAAATTTATGGAAATGCAAAACACTGCTACTCTTCTCATTATGTTTTTTGAAAATATAGTTATTTTCATAAAATATTTGTAAATGAATCAATATGTATTGAAAATTATTGTCACTTTAAACTTCTAAATGATAAATATTAATAGATACAACTGATATCAGCAAATGATTTTGTGGTCCTCAATAACAGTTTAGAGTAGACTCTGATTCTGAGATCAAGTGTTTGTTAACTATGCTGTAGATACCCACTGCAGTCTTTAAATGCAGATAAGAGCAAGTCAGGTGGGTGAGAGGAGGGGCATTCCAGTGGAGAGGCAAGGACGCATGAAGCAATGGGGCACATTCAGGACCTTATGCTAATGGAAAATGGAATATGTGGAGTATATTATGAAGAAATAAAGCTGAAGAAGAAAAGGTCTCTGCCAGGCAATCTGGGGCCTTTGAAAGATTTTAAGTAAGAAAATGACGTGACTGGATTTGGATTTAGACATGACACCTTGTTGACAGTGTGGAAAATGGGTAGGTGCTATAAATAAAATGTTTGCGTTCCCTCCAAATTAATATGTTGAAATCCTAACCGCCAAGGTAATGATAATAGTTGGGCCCTTGAAAGGTGCTTAGACCATGAAGATGGAGACCTCATGAATGGGATGAATGACTTGGTCACAGAGAGATTCTTTGCACCTTCCACCATGTTAGAACACAGAGGAAAGGTGCCATCTGTGAAACCAGAAAGTGGTCTTCACCAGACATTGAATCTGCTGGTGTTTGATCTTGGACTTCCCAGCCTCTAGAACTATGAGAAATACATGTTTGTTGTTTATAAGCCACCTAGTCCATGGTATTTTGCTTTGGCAGCCAGAGCTGACTAAGACAGTAGACAGTAGACAGTGGGATGGGGTAAAGTGTTGGTGAAACTAGTGACAGGGAAACAAGTTAGGAAGTAGTTCAGCACAGAGAAGATGAGGAACTGAATGAAGATAATGGTGGTTGGGATGGAAAGGAAGGGGTGTGTTGTTGAGATTTTTAGAAAACAAAATTGAAAACCATGTTTTAAGGGAGGCTGTATAGAGTAAATCTCATAGCTGGAGCTGTGTAAGAGGTGGGAGGTTAGGTTGGATAATATCTCTAGGATCCTTTAACAGGGATGGTCTCTTAGTAATTATTTTATGAGAGTTGTGTCTAAAGCCCAGTTCCCAAGGTTTATTTTTGTAAAGTTGCAGAGTCAGATAGGATTGGTTCTGTTGTACATAATAGAAAATACCAAACAATAATGGCTTAAATAAGAGAGGAGTTTGTCTCTTAGGAAAAAAAAAAAAATTAGGGGCCATTTTCTATTTCACTATGGTCAGCATATTGCTTTCATTCTCAAGGTCACCTCATTGTCCAAGACGGCTGCTGGAACAAAATCACATCTGCATTCCAGGCTGGCAGCAGGAAGAAACAGGACAGCACAAAAAAGGCTCACCTTTTCTGCTTCTACTTACCTGTCATAGACCTTTTAAACTTTACCATATTCAGCTGTAAGAAGGCTAAGACATGCAGTTTTTAGCTGGGTTCATTGCCGTCTCAAATAATATCAGGGTTCTTTAACAATGAAAGTAGGGAGAGATGTTTATTGGGTGATATCCAGCAATCTCTGTCACAGAGGTCTAGATTTCTGCCTTCTCTTCCCAGAAATCGTGCTATCCAGATTTTTTTAAAAACCTTTTCCTTTTACCATTAGATCTTCTGGGAATGAGAAGGATACCTACTTTTTTATTTGGAGGTCTCTTACTTGGCAACCCCAAGTTTTCATAACACAGTCTGAGAACTGAGACCAGAATAAATGGGTCTATAGTATAGCCTCTTCACTGCTTGTTCCATTTATTTGCATATTTCACTCCAATCCTCCCTACACACTGTGGCAAGATTAAGTTTTCTGAAGCATATTTCACATCATGCTATTTCATTTGTCAAGCATATTAATTAATCCCTCATAGCCTACTGAACATTCACAAATGCCCGCCAAGCACTAAAGGGCTCTTGCATTTTTACCAAAAGCAACATTTCCAGGCATACTTCCCATACCATATGCTTTAGCCAAATGGGACCTAACCCCTTTGGGAAATCAAACCCTTGTGGTTTTATTCAAGCTGCTTTACTTTTTAGAATTCCAGCTGTACACCTGCATGGGCCAATGAAACCTACAGAGGATACAAAGATTTCTTGAGTTCCAGTCCCCATTCAACACTCTCCTTTGATAAGACGTCCTAAGACTCAACTCTGTAAATTTTACATTACACATTTTATGCTTAAAGAGCATGTTCCTTCAATCCATGTTCAACCTTCCACAGTGCTCTTAGGGAATGAAAGGTTGCTTAGAAGCACAAGAGTCTGGGCATGTGCTCAAATGCATACCTCTACGCAGAGCTCTGTATTATGTTCCTAACCTGAGCCGTGCATTTACAAAATGGACAGTTTTTGTTGTTGATGATGTTACTATGTTGTTGTTCACTGTTATCATGTGTTCCTCCTTTGACCTTACTCAACAACACAAGTGATTTTTGCTTTGAAAGAAGACATCTCGGCATTATCTGGACACACATCTCTCTCTTTTATCTAGCATATGTAATTAACCTTACAAACTAACCATCAACAGAAATAAAAGAACTTGGAGGATTATCAAGTGCCAGGGGCTCCTTATTAATATGGGAAACTTTGTGTTCACATTGGCAGACCGACGCTCTCATTTGCTCTGGCTCCTTTGAAAGGTGCCAGGGAACCCAAGCCTGTAAGACATGCTTTTCATGTTTACTCCTGCTGCCATTGGAAGTGTGTTGTGGGAACACAGTGGACTAGAATGAGGACACCTGAAATCTCTCCACCTTTGCCTGAGATCCACAGTATGATGTCGTATAAATGGAGCAGGTGGTTGATTCAGAGACTGATTCAAATGTGCGTGCTATACAATTTGTAGGACACTGACATGGTGCTACATAGTCCTATTAAAAGTTATATTTTGAACCTGAATTTTCTCACCAATCTATGGAAAACAGTGTACTTTTCACCTTGGCGACAATCCTTTAAGAGAGTCAGGGCATTTACTGTTAATTGGCACCATTTAAAAGGTTAGATATGTTAAATAATTACTATTGTTTTAAGGTAGGGACATGTCCATTCTGAGATCCCATTCTTTCTCTCTTGGTTTCAGCTTTATTACCTATAGAATAGATGTATAGTAATGATCTTATATTGCTAGTCAGTTTGGAGCACTAAATGAGATAAGCGATGTGGAAAATTCTGGCATATGGTAGGTGTTCAGGGATTGGTCTTGAGAAGTGTAGCTTCATCCTCTGTCATTCTAGATTTTCCTCACCTTTGCCGAGTTTTTCAGCTAGTATGTTTAGTTGCCTAGTAGAGTAACACAGACCTTCATCCCTGATGGGAATGAACCCTTAATTGCCTAGCTCTTACTGGGTTGTGTTGCTGTCATTGCCCATCAGTGACTATTGCTTGGCATGGAAATATTAGAAGACCTTTCAGCGAGTCTCTTGAGTTCAACCTACAGTCTTCCCTGCTGCCCTCTTTAGTGTACCTAATTGGTCCACTAGCAAAGTAGTCAGGTCACAATCAGTGAAACTGTTATAGACTTCCTTCCAAGTATGTTCCCCATGGGGTATGTTCCCCATCCCCAAGAACAAAGTTGTGGGGATAGGAATCACAATGCTGTAAGTGGGTCTCTGGATATGAGAGGGGCCATACCTACATCCGCTTCTTGGTACCTGACCCAAGTACTCTAGCTGTTGCAGGCACAGTACCACATATTGGTTTTTGATTTCATGCATATTCTATATCCTGGAAGTTGGGAAGCAAGACAAGGTGATGTGTTATTCATTATCCTTTGCTTCATAAACACCACAAATATGGACCCCAGATCTCTTAGCTGTTGCATCCACTTGGCCTCATGAAATAGTTCTAGTCAGGATATACAAAGATCCCAGGCCTCAGAGAATTCCAAAAGAAATGAGGAGAGAGATTTTATTTGCTTGACTTGCTCCAATTTCCTTTATCTCATTGGCTAAAATTAGCACCACTGGGGGTTAACTCATGCATACTCCTTGTTGTATCATCTATTCCTTTGACTGATAAATTATTGCTAGTAGTATAGTAGTATTAGTACTGTTACTATCATCATCATCATTATTGTGTGTTAGGAGAGGGGTATATAATTTTACATATATGTCTGTACGCTCTCTTTATGGATGTATCATAGTAAATACAATGACAAATATATTTAATGGGAACGTCAGAGCACTGAACAGAAAAAATTCTCTTGGGGATCAGAGGAGCTAGCTAGGAAAAGGGAAGAGGACTTGCCTGGAAAGTGAATCTCAGTCACAGAAATAGCATGAACAAGACTCCGAGTCAAAATACAACACAAGATAGGCCGGAAAGCAGTTTAGTACTATTGAAACATGAACTACAAGGCAAAGCTGTCAAAGGAAGTAGGGACAGTGTCATATAGGAACACAGACTTCTATTGAGAACCTTCAAATCAGTTCAAATGTTGGTAACTTACTGTTACCCTTTCTGTGCTTCAATTTCTTCTTTTTCATAACAGGAATAATAACAATATCTACTCACAATTGTTTTGTTAGGCAGGTAGTGAGGATTCAGTTAATGTTAGCCATTATTAGGCAGCAGAGAGCCATGAAACATTTTCAGTGGCAGAATGACATGGTCAGATTTATGACATTGGCATAGAGAATGGATTGGAGAGGGTTAGCGCCAGAAGCAGAAAGATGAGTTATTTGCTGATATGATATTATAATAACCCAAGGGGATATGGTTGCCTAATGTAGGCCAGAGTCAATGGGAAAATAAAGGAAATATCTAGAAAGCAAAATGGACAGGACTTCGCAGATAATTGATTGGAAGTGGCAAATAAGGGGAGGGCCAACTCAAAGATAAATCCAGGTTTTCGGCTTGACTCAGGTGATTCGGTAACTGTGATGAAATCAAGTAAGACAGGAAATACAAAAGGGAAAGAGAAGAGAGGAGAGCTTTAAAAAGGAGGACGTTAGTGCTAAACTGGAGAGGGTCAGTAAAGAAAAAGACATATATATCCATTGCATTTGCATTAGTGATCTTAGTAATAGTGTTTTCAGGGAAGTAGTCACTATTTTTAATCTCTTCTTTAAAAAAAAAAAAAAAGAGGCTCAGAGTTGTGAGAATCCCTTAAGGTCATATAACTGGTTAGATCCAGCATCCAGTGTGGGCTCTTCATTCATTAAAAGTTGCAGCAGCCACAGAAGCAGCAACAACAAAACACTTACTGAGTGCTTACTATGTAGCAGATACTGTACTAGGTAATGGGAACCTAAGAAAAGTCATGCGCTGTTGTTTAAACCAAAAAAAAAAAAAAAAAAAAAAAAAAAAAAAAGGGTGGGGAGGNAAAGGTTGTGCAGAGCTCCTGCCTCCAAAGAGCTTATAGTTTTGTAATCCATGTAAAGAAACATTGTAAATTTATAACAGCTGTGTTCAGAGTAAGGGCCAGTGGGTACAAAAAGGTCTTAGCAGCTCACACTGATCCATGTGAAAGAGCCCAAACGGTAGAAAGGTGGCAGAAACTACAGAGCTGGCCAGGAGACTACCAAGCACGGAACCATCCACGGAAAGAGGACGTTTGGGGAGTGCATCACTGGTTGTGGCTGAAGGAGACATGGCTGTCTCTCTCTGAGGGGTTCTGCAGGGATGGAGGGGGTGAGGAGAAAGTCAGACACCACTCCAAGAAAGCCCAAGATGTATCCCTTCTATGTAACATTCACTATATCTTCCACCTAGCTAGGTGTGGCTGTGGGCGGTTTACTTAACCTCCTTACTACAGCTCCCTTGTCAGTAAAATGGGTTAATAATCATAAGAGATTTCACAGTACTACTATATTAGATGAGTTAGTGCATGTAGAATGCTTAGAACTGGCTTGCACATTCTGTATTTTATCAGTTTTCAGAGGCCTTCAGTTGTTAGGCATCATTATTTCATGTACCACTAAGAGAGCGAACAATGCTTGTAATTAAACCACGAGACATCATAAATTATAAATCACATTGCTATTTCAGAAATATTGGGATATGAAAGAATGTATTTTAGAATTTATGAAGTATGATAGTGAGTGCTCAAGAAGCATTATATATCATTATAATTATAATTTGCTATAATTGTGGCTGTAATTCGCTATAATTATTGTTATTATTATTTGTGGAAATCACTAGGAGACGAGAAACCAGACAAAATCAGGGTATGATCAAAGATGACTTCCTTTTCCTGATAATGTGATCAGTTATGTACGATGACTCCCTACTTCCTCTATTCTTCTTGGGTCCTTATCAAACCCTCAAATAATTAGACTCAGAAGAGGGTATAGAAGACTGTGTATTCAGGGCTCCCTTCTTCCGTGGTTGTGCAGATTGTATACTGGACAACGGTAGGTAGAATGGGTCATATGGTAGATTGTATGAATCTTGCTCCCTGGAGTTGAGCATTATATATCCTGAATGGATCTCATTGCCCAGTGCACTCAGCCTCATCTCTGATCCCCTACTCTGTTAAGCCAGAATCACAGCCCAAGGCTTAGCTGGGGAAAGGGAAGAGATGAGCTTTAAATCAATTTTGAGATTAAAGTTTTAAACTATACTTCAGTCATGAAAAATAACTAGATATTATAAAATCTGCCCAACGTGTTGTAAATAAATTGAAAAGGTTGATTTATCAGAATGTAGTGGGAGGTGTTAATGGCAAAATGTTAAAATATATTCATGTTTTTATTACACCGTATTGAGAATCCCTAGTAATCTGGTTATGTAAAATTGAAAAAAAGATACGTTCCTGACCCAGAGGAACCTCCACTCCTCCCTGGAGAAACACAAGTGATAATGAGCTAAGTGCACCTGGAGAGGACGGTTCTAACAGGTGTGAGGAGAAGGGATTAGTCCTGCAGGGAATAGAGAAAACTTCTTTGGAAAGTGGACATTTTGAACCAGCCTAAAACATGACTGATGGAATCCAAAGCCATGTCTGATTTCTGTAAATGATGAAATAAGATAATTTTGAAGAGGGGCCCTTTGGTAATATGTGTATTATGGACTAAATGTTTGTGTTCCCCCTCAGATTCGTGTGTTGAAGCCTTAGCCTTCAATGTGACTGTTTGGACAGGGGGCTTGTCAAGAGGTGATAAAGTTTAAATAAGGTTATCTGGGCGGGGCCCTAACCTGACAGGACTGGCGCTCTCATCAGAAGAGGAGGGGGGACACCAGAGAGCTCTCTCTGTGCTCAGAGGAAAGCCCTGGGAGGCTAAAGAGGTGATCTGACAGCCAGGGAGAGAAACCAGACCCTGCCCAACCTTGATCAAGCACTTCCGGTCTTCAGAACTGTGAGAAAACAAATTTCTGTTATATAAGTCCCCCTCCCCCACCCCCTGAGATATGATTTTTGTTACAGCAGCCAGAACAGACTAGTACGCTGTGCCTACTGTGTTTTTCGGCTCTGTTTGACTAATTCTAGCCCACAGTTATAATTTTAGCCTGTAATTCCTCAGCCATATGTAATAGATTAGTTTTTGCTTTGCTTTTTAGCCATCAAATTTCATCAGATCCGCACAATAGTCCACTGAAAATAAGTTATTTTCCCTCTTTCACAAATGAAAAATGTTAGGGGTCAGAGAGTTTCAGCTAACGAGTTGCTAAAAGTTCACTGCTGTTTCTACTCAAATCCAGATACTGTTTTAAAGTCAGGGCTAGGGCCAGCACCTTGGCAACCCTAAGTCACAGCAGCTGTATCCCCCTTCTTCAGCTAGAAAATACGAGCTTTTCTTTTTTCTTTCTTTTCTCTCTCTCTCTTTCTTTTTCTCTTTCTCTTTCTTTCTTCTCTTCCTCCCTTCCTTCCTTTCTTTTCTTTTCTTTTTTTCCTGAAGAGCAAAATTTCCAGAATTTTAGCAGATCTATGAAGCCATAATATCATAAAGTTGTTGACTTTGGGGGGGGAGTTAGGGAGAAGCACTTATCATAGTGACTCAAAAAATGATCCCAGAATATATCTGATCTAACTTCAAACTGTTCTTTCCGAGGAGGATGTGTTTTCCAAGTAATTATACTAACACATCAATTAAGAGCCTTATCAGGTATGGTAATGCCTCAGGTGCAATTCGAAAAGTGCAATTATTAGAGTGTAAAGGCGTCCTCAAAACCATCAAGCAATCACATCAGTCAGTCGTGGTGTTGAAGCAAAAACAGCAGCAATGGGCATTTGGAACTATTACCTGGAAACTCTCGTTCCCGTTGATTTGAGAGTCCAATATCTATAGCACGATTGAGAGCTCCATTTCTGGAGGGCCCTCCCACCTGCCAGCTGACTGATCAAACCAAGCCACAGCCTGTCTTTTAGCCCTCTGGCCTGTGACCCACAGAATCACAGCAGGGTCCTTACCCCTTCTGTGAGGCCACAGTTCTGGGGAGGCTCTTTGCTAATCCTCCCCTGCTACGTTTTTTTCTTACCATTCTTCCAACTGTATTTAACATTGATTTGTCACCTGGATTGGTTATTGATCGCACTGGAGCACACAGAGGAAATGGCTAAGAAGCTTCACACTTTAAAAAGTTCTCCTGTTTGGATTTACAAAGAATTTTAGTGGGTCTGAACTGCTGGAGTAGAAGAATTTAAGGAAACACGTTGCCCTGAGAATAGCAAGCCCTGCGCATCCGCGTTTTCCAGGTGAAAATGAATAGGGCTCCTTGTAGTTATGCAGCCACGTGCCATTTACAAAATACTTTCTCATACCAGATCTCAGTTTTTCTCCTTTTTCCTCTTTTTCAGTCCCTCTTTCCCTCCTCACCTCTTTTCCTTTTTCCTCCCCTCTCCCTACTTCCTTTTCATCTTCCCTCCCTTCATTCCCTCCTTCCTTCTTTTCCTATTTTTTCTTTCCCTTCCCTTCTCAATTTTTTTTTTCCTGCAAACATTTGATGACTGCTTGGCACTGCGCCAAAAACAATATGACTTCACAACCAAAAGATAGTTAGCATTAAAGGGTCCAATGTTTGTGGGACTGACAGTAAGAGGTGATTCTAATATAGATCGATACGTGATCTGGTGGAAGCACAAAAAGTTTTCTGGACAAGAAGCTTCTAACTCCAGTAGGCAGGGTGCCAGGGCGAGCGTGAGCTTGGGAAAGGCTTTCTGCAAAAAAGTGACCTCTGAGCTACTTCTGAAAGAAGGAATTCAATTTAGATAAGTGAGAAAACGGGGAAAGTTTTCTAGGNGGGGGGAAAGAGTTTTCTAGGAAAAGGGATCAATAATTCAAAGGAGTGTAGATAATATGTTTGCCTTTGGGAAAGTACAAATACTTAAGAATAGCTAGCATTGAGGCTGAGGGAGGTGGTAAAGGGTCAAGCCGAAGGTCAGAGAACGGGAGGACGAGGGTCTGGGCAGATAAGAAATGGTGACATCATGAAAGCTCCTGTGTGCCGCATGAAGGAATCTAGATTTATGTGTGTGTGTTCTAGTAAAACTTTACTATGGACACTGAAATGGGAATTTCTATAGTTTTCACATGTCCTGAAATCCTATTCTTCTTGTGATTTCTCCCCCAGCCTTTTAAAAATGTAAAGACCATTGTCTGATGAACCATTTGGTGTGGGCTGCAATTTGCAGAGTCCTGCTCTAGATCTTTGCTGCTCCAAGTGTGGCCTGAAACTAACAACACTGGCATCACCTAGAAAGTAGTTAGAACTGCGGAATTTTGAGCCTCAACTCAGCTCTCCTGAATTAAAGGTGTCTAATTCTGAAGGTAACAGACTGTTCTAAGAAGGCAAGTGTCGCAGTCTGGATTAACTCTAATTAGATTTTTAAGTCTCTTGTCTGCCTTCAAGATTCAACCAAATGTTCAGAGTGTTGTTGCATTCTTATATTTCACCTGACCTATATGCGGCTGTTGCTTTGCAGAGTAGGAGAGCAGTTGCTGAATCAGCACTGCAGGCAGGAGCGTGGGTAAGGAACATGGATTATTCATGGGGCCTGTGCACTGTTCCAGGTGCAGCCATGATTGCCGTGGACTGGGACCATTTGTAATGCAAAGGCATGGCAAGAAAATCCATTTTCTCATTTTCAGAGCCAATTTTATCTTCATGCTCCTGCCCATATTACAAATTTAGGCTGATAAAGTGAAACAGGAGGCAGAAAAGCAAAATAAAATTTCTGAAGACTGTTTGCAAAAGGAATTTTTAGATGCCAATTTATAAACTCCTTTATTTGGAAGGAAATGATTCAGAGAATATATCTTGAGGCCTTGTGGTATAAAACAATGGAGAATGAGTTTTAAAATTCAAATCTAAATTTGAGTTTTGTGACCTTGGGCAAGTCAGCTAGCTTCTCTGTACCACCATTTCTTTACCTATAAAATGTGAGTAATGACGCTATGGGAGGTAGAATTATTGGCTCCAATTTTTTACCTCTTCCTATATCCTTGACTTTTACCTTGTGATTGCAATCACTCCCACTGCAGGAAAATCCTGTCTTTTTGCTTTGGGTTTATCATATGATTTGCTTTGGCCAATAGGATATGGAGGAGAGGGAGTTACAGCGTGATAACCTTAAAGTCACCAAGTGATTCTCCTTCCTTGCCCTTCTGGTATTTCTGGGAGAACAATTTCTCCTCCAGGATTTTATAGTCCCCTCTGCCTGTGCCCCAGTGAAGCAATGGAATGCTGCTGTGCTGATACCTTGAATTTTTTTTTTTTTTTTAGGCCACCGAGATTGGTACCAGAGTCATACCTACAGAAATGTAAGATAACAAATTTACGTTGTTCTTTTTTTTTAAATTTGTGTAATTCTAAGCACAAAGGTTGTGGTAGTTTGATATGGCAGCGGTAGAAAATGAATACATAGGGTAACTTATTTGGGCTTTATGTATATAGATTTTCTTCTCCTTTTATTCATTTTTGAAACAAGTGGATTTAACTCTGTGTAAGAGCAGTTTGTATACAAACTTAGTAGTGTTATTGAGGATTACTGAGAGAATGCAAGCCCTTAGAACAATGCATATAAGAAGCAGTCAAATGTTAGCTATTCCACAGGGAATAGAATGTTCTTTAGTCCTCAGAGGAACTATGATTTAGACAGTAGTAAAAAGCACTGGATGTAAGGCTTATTATTATTATTTTTTTTCCGGGAATCCCAATGCTCAATCTTGTAACTTTACTGCAAAAAGTTTAAGGTCATCTGTTATAAACGCGTATTTTCCTGAAAAATAGTCACAGTTTGAGGCATTTCCTCTTGTTGCTAAAAAGAAGTCTCAGGATGTGAGAATTGTCCTCAAATATCTCAGAGGCTGTCATATGGAAGCGGGAGCGGACTTGTTTTCCATCAGCGTGGTCTCCGTGGGTAGAAGGTTCACGGAAGCGGAAGAATCACTGGAGTTGCCTAGAACCCTAGTCTCCCTGCAAGGAAACTTAAGAACTATAAGATGAGCAAAAAATTAGAATACATAATGCTATCACAGATATGGTAGAATGTACACTTTCAGTCCCTAAGGAGATGTATTCAATCCACAATGTAGTGGATTGTACTACATAAAATAATCAAAGATGTAGACAAGGTTGTATGCAATTATTTTGTATCACAGCGTTGGTTATAATGGCCAAAACAAAAGAAAAAAGAAAAAGAACCTAACTGTCCACTGGCTAGAGAGAAAGTTTGAGTAAATCAACACACATCCCCTTACTGGGTTATTACGCAGATATTAAATATGATTCAATGTGATGAACTTATATGAAATAAAATATATAGTATAATCTTAAAAGCAAACCAGCAGCAAAAGAAACTGTATAGTCAATAAGATAACAACTATATAAAACAAATAAAACTATGCTCAGAAGGTAGAAAAATGATGATGAAATATATTTCACTAATAACAGATGTTTTCTTTTGGGAGAGGAACTCCCCTTCTCTTTTTACACCTCCATTTTTTCAACATATTTTCATAATGTGCAAGTGTTACTTTTGGACTGAAATATAATATACTTTTTTTTTAAAGTGGAAAACAAGTGCTCTCAGAATTTGTTTCTTCCCCCATACATTTGTATTGTCTCCCAGGGGCTCCAGAGACTCCACTGTGTTCACACATACACCCACTCAAAAAACTCACTGTACAAATTATTCAAAATGAGAACCCATTTTTATATACAAATAAATACAAATACCAAAAGAGGTTCCATCCTCATCAAGTACTTACCATGCGTTAGGTAGGAGAGTGTTAAGGAGGTCTTTCATTCATTGTTGAGTGGTAGCCATAGACTATCAAGTACCATTTTCTGAGTGTTTACTATATGCTGGTGATTTTACATATATTCTCTCACTTATCCTCACAACTGGCATGTAAATTAAGTATTATGTTCTCAATGCCACGATAAATAAATTACAGCTTATCTAAAGTTGCCCAAAGAGGTACCTGCCTGGATAGGAGTAGAAGCCTTGTCTGTTTCTAAAGCCTATGTCTTCCTCGGTACCCCATGCCATTCATGCAAAGAACATGTAAGGCACTATTTTCTCTACTCTCAGCAGAGTCGTTAGCTTTGTCTTGTTATGAAAGTGGTTGAGCCTTCTCATTGATGTCGTGTTCCTTTATGACTCCTCTGGAAGGGCTACAGTGGATCAGGCCTGGACAACTTAAAGTTGGAAGTCATGTTCTTTAAAGTGTTAGGATCTCCCCCGCTATTATACTCTCTTGACCTATTTTCCCCTGGGCTCCTTGTAAATATACTATTCATATGTCAGACATTCTCCACCCTCCTTTAAATTTTGTTGGAGAGGAGTTTATGGTGAACTGCTTCCTTGTAGGACACTTGCATGTGTTATTTCTGCAGATTGGTTGCAGGTGACTGAGCCAGGGGTGGATACCTGGTTCAAGGGCAGTCAAGGGACTAGCATAATAGATCTGTCCAACGGCCATGTTAATCACCAAATGAACCAATTAGATCTGACTTCAGTGAACTTGAGTAGGATACATAGAGGGAAAGATAATGATTAGCAGTGAGGGCAGAAGCCATAAAGCACGTACACGATGGGAGTTACTGGAAGTTTGACATGATAGAAGACATGAGTGCCAAACTGAGTAAATAAAGAAGGAAACCAGCCAGGAATTTGTTGGGCAGTGGGAGAAGAATGGTCAAGTCATGGTAACAGTGGACATCAGAGAGTGCCATGGATGTCAGCTGCTGAGACAGCAGCAGCAAAGGCTGGTCACTAGAATGGCCTCCCAGTTCTTGAGCAAGATTCCATCTACCAGGGTGCTGGGATCTGCAGCAATTGAAACTTATTTCTCTGTGTATTCCTAAACAAACAAAAAACTTACGAATATAATGTGTGTTTCTTTATCTCTGTCATTTGAAAGAGCTAACCATTTGATTATATCTGGCTGAAAGGTCTGTCACAGAGTCCAGAAGACTGGCTACATTAAAAGATGGTAACTAATAATGCCTAGCCAGGAAAGCTCCCTTCAAAACCACTGATTCTGGAATTTGTCTTGTTCGGGGAAGAGAGGGAAGGAGAAACACGAAGAAGATTACTTTTTTTCTAAACCTCAGACTTTCCATTTTGGTGTTTTTCATTAATTCGGTGAATAATTAATGCAGGTAGTAGTGTAAATACCACAGATTACAGTCCTATCTGTCTCCCAGACAGGCTTGGTGACATGGGGTTGAGAATTTGAAAACTGAAAGTCATGCCCTGTTGTGTCCATATTAGCTGTGTGATTCCTGGCAAGTGGCTAAGTTCTCTGGATTTTAATTACTTCTTCCATTAAAATAGGAGGAATAATAGCCCCTGCCTTCTTAACCTCTAGGATTGCTCAGCAAGCTAGAAAACGGTAATAAATTTGAAAACTATGAAGTAATTGAAAGAGCTAGTGTTTTCCTTACCACCAGTAATGACACACTGCCAATAAGCCAGTTTCTGAATTTGAAGAGTTATAGTGAAAAAAATACCTCTGCTAGGCAGGCTCAGAAAGAAATGTTAAAGAAGACTGTGGACCATTTGCTAGAAAGGCTATGTTAGTTTCCCTAGGCAGTGATCTGAGCTGGACATAGCATTGGGAATAGGTTAACAACATTTGAAAACAGCTGTTGATGGTGTGTAGTTTGCTAAGGATCTTGTCTGTCTTCCATGTCTCTTTAAGAGTTTCACAGAGAAAAGGGCACTAAACTATCACTGACAAACCTGCTTATAACATCTCCAAGGTACAGGTCAGGAAAGGTGGTTGCTTCTTTTATGTTGGCTATGAAGCCAAAGTCATTTATTTGAACAACCATCCCAAGAGCAACTGTGGTCCACACATCTTCCCAAAGTCTTCCGTTGTGGCGTCAGCTCATCTTAACTACCTACCCATCAAGGCCCACCTCAATGGCCAATTGTCATGAATCCTTCCCCAGTTCCCCTGAGGTGAGAATGATCTCTATTCTCTTTTACGTTTCTTAATGCTTTCCCTGTTCTGCTTTTATGGAACTTAGCACTTTCTGCCTTGAATCTCACATTCTTCTGGGGTACATTTCTATCACTAGACTGATACCTTACATGAGGGTCGTCTCTGTTTCTGATTTGTCCTTTTATGTTCCAGAATGCCAAACTTGCTACCTAGCACAGAAACATTTCTCAGAAAATGATCAATGAACCAGTGGGTATAGACTCACAACAAATAGGAGGATAGAAGAATAGACAGAATCTAACTTACAAAGCTTGTTTGGAGAATACTCTTCAAGTTAGCCCTTTTTGATCTAGAACTTCATTTCCCATAGAGAATATTATAAATGGTGAGTAGATTCTCATATCAGTCCTTTCTCTCTTGGGCTAAAAAAGTTCCAGGTTTGGCACCCACTTCCCCATCCTCTTACCACCATAGTCTCTTTCTTTTTCTGAAATTCCATTTTCAGCTATTTCTTCAAAAGCTGTAGAAATGAGCTTAACCCCCTAGACATGATCTATTGGCCTGGTATTCTGTGATAATGGAGCGTGTATGAGCCTCTTCCTCATTTCTTCTCTTTGGCTTTCCCCAGGCGGACCCTCCCAGACCTTACCGGGGCCAGAGGTCCTTCCACCAGTGACTTGGCCTTGCTCTAATTTCCAGTAACAAACCAAATTAAAATAGCCTCAGCCTCAGTTAAGGAAACACAGTTGTTTTAGTCACTGATCCTTTACTTTTCTCCAGTTAATGTATTAAGTATTAGTAACATGAAAGCTACCATGTATTGAACAGTCTGTGCCAGGTGTACCAGGCGCTACGCTAAGATCTCTGTATGCAGTTTCATTTAATTCTCACTACAAATCTTGAAGTGGGTGCTGTTAGGATTCCTATCTTACAGAAGAAGGAACTAAAACTTAGAGAGCTTCAAGGAGTTATTTTAGCTTACTTGCCTCGTTAGTGGTATAGCTAGTCTTCAAACCTAGCCTTGTCTGCCTCCAAAGGCATGTTTTTAATCACCATGCTAGTTTATGGCAGGTAGGCAATACTCTTGTAAATGTGGGATAAGGATGGGGGCAAGAGAATTGGATAGAGGTCATGTACCTGAGTCTAACAGGACTGGATTAGAATCAAAGTTCTTGGTTTCTTACCACTGAGATCCTGGACAACTGCTTTAATCTCAGTGAACATATTTCCCATAAAAGTAAAGGAAGATGATAATGAATTTTAAAGGTCTAGGTCATTGGTTGGTGAAACTATTCAGCAAATAATTTATTTTTCTTCTCTCAATCTTTTCCTCTTGCCCTTCTGTTTACTTGAAGTATGGTGACCATAAATGCCTATTTCCTGGTGCAAATAAGACCCTTTCCTTTCACTCTTAAATAGGTCTCCATATGGACACGATGAATTATATGGGCATGCCCCGGATGATGATGGTGTTCTTCTTGCTTTCTTTCTCTGGATCCAGTGGTATCTTTCTAATGGCAGATATGATTATACCTTTCTTCTGATTAATACTCCATACCTTATTTCTCTACAAGTAAAATCCAGTGCCTTCACAGTGATGTATGAGGCCTTCATGACCCGACCCTGCTGCTTTTGTGTGTTCTTGTTCTCACCCAGCCCGTTATTCTACTTGCTCTTCATAGCAACTGCCTGCATTTTCTTGAAATATCAATGCTATTGCTCCTATGCTTTGCAAATGCCTTCCTGTGCTTGGAATAGATTTCATCCTTGTCATTGATATGTATCACTCTTTCTGTTTTTCTATCATCAGGACACTTTCTAAGTGTAGGGAATCCTCTACTTGGAGATATGGTATTGAACAGACTGTTTTACTGCAAAGGGAGTGAAATATATGTACTTCATTACAAACCCCTTTGTAGGTATGCCTGTCTTAGCTACAGGCAGTTGGCACTAGCAAGGCCATTTATAGTAACTGAGTCTCTGGGGAGCTAGACTATTTTTGGCTTTCTGTCCCATCTTGAGTGGAGTTTGTGACACGAGGAGGCAGGAGCAAGGATTATCTCTTATTTTCTGACTGAGACAACAACAACCAGGAGCTTCAAGACCAGAGAACCGAGTCCAAATCCTCTCTACCTCAGTTACTATTTGTGTAATTTTATACAGGCTTCGTAACTTTTCTTTACATCAGTTTTTTCATCTGTGCAATGGGGATAATAATAGTACCTATTTCAAACAGTGTTTGGAGGGATTAAAGATATGGGCAATATGACTGAAAAAATCCCTGGCCCATAGTATATACTCAAAATATTAGGTTTTATTATTATTGTTGTTGGTAACAGAGCAATAGCAATAACAGTAAACTACCTACTATAGGGTGACCTTTTGTTTCTTGCATCTAAAAAGTGTAATAACACATTTCCCTCTGGCTACCTTAATTTGGACGTTTGATGTCTAAGCTGAGACATTTTTCCTCCCAGAAATCTTTTCTGAAACTGCTGCCACATTAGTGACTACAATTATAGATTCACATTTTGTTGTTACTAGTAGCGGAGCACTTACCACACTTAATTTAAATGCCTGGTCTTTGATGTTTTCCCCAAATAGACCATGAACTTCTTCTGGATGACACTGGCCATGCCCTCTACCTGTAAGCTTAGGTAGTACGTTGACACCTCGTAGGTATTTAGCAAACATCTGCTGGATGAGTGAGCAAATAGCCCGCCACTCTCTGAGATGATACAATGGGACAGTCAGCCAAGCAGGGGAGCCGTTGATTTCTATTCATATGCTCCAGCTCTTCCGGTGGGTTCTCTCTCTGTGACCCCATGTGAGATTTTTGTATTCAATGTTCATATTTGCATTGATGATCCTAAAATGTCTTTGACAATCTCAACAGAGCCGTAATCAGTGTATTTCATTGCTGCAGTGCTCCTGCCTCCCAGGTTTGGCTTGGGAGATGGGACTCAGCCCAGAGATTTGATCTCAATTAGTGCTATTGTGCTTCCCTTAAAGAGTATCTTATAAATTCAGGAAGATGCAAAGCAGTTCTCCAGACTGGGGAATGAAATATGTCATAAGAATCAACTAGGTGCTTCTATTTGCCCTTCTCTGAGTCAGTGACCTGAGGCAACACCATGCTGTTTTCAACCACATAGAATGACTTACTGTTCTTCTATTTAGGGGTGAACATCTACATTTTCTTGCCTTTGTGTATGCTATTATTTCTGTTTCCTATGGCTTCTCACCTTTTAAAGTACAAAACTTTAATGACTTAGCAGGGTATTCAAAGCCCCTCGCAAACTGAGTCACATATACCTTTCCGGTTTTATCTCTTACCACACCCCATCATATCCCCTAACCTCCATATGATTAATCATTTATTCATTCCTTTCATATCTTTAACAATAATTTATATGTTATAATGTGGACATTGTGGTTATCCTCATGGCATTGCAGTCTAGTCTTAGACATAGCATTTAACAAACAATAGAAAATAGAAATAAAAGCATAATTATAGTAAGAACCCTGAAGTTAAATCATAACAGGGGCCAACCATGGCAGGAGACTGTATCACAGTGGGCTCTGATTGTGGAGAGTTTATGGAAGTTAAAACACCTTCAGAGAGCCCTTTAGAAGTTTGTCGAATCTAGGCATTGTTCTGTGTCATTGCTGTGTCAACACTGCTTAGCATGAGGCTCAGGACAGAGCAGGCATGCAAAAATGTTAGATAAATGTATGAATGAAAAAATTGACATTGATAAAGAATAAATTAATCTGCACACTGTCTCATAACCAATTTCCACTCTTCAGTCTCAGGTAACAGTTGACAAAAGTGTGTGCACACACTCATACACACATTGGAACATGTGTGTTCCCACATTCCACATCTGGGAACAAATATTAATGTAATTATATTAATTATTAATTATTGTAATTATTAATGTAATTATATATTAATTACCATTTAACTCTTTACAATGCTTTTCTTTTCTTTCTTTTTTTTTTAAAAAAGATTTTATTTATTTTTGTGACAGAGAGACAACCAGCAAGAGAGGGAACACAGCAGGGGAGTGGGAGAGGNTAAAAAAGATTTTATTTATTTTTGTGACAGATAGACAACCAGCAAGAGAGGGAACACAGCAGGGGAGTGGGAGAGGAAGAAGCAGGCTCACAGCAGAAGAGCCTGATGTGGGGCTCGATCCCGGAACGCCGGGATCACGCCCTGAGCCGAAGGCAGACGCTTAACGACTGCGCTACCCAGGCGCCCCTTTACAATGCTTTTCTATCCAATGTCTCAATGAATTGTACATAAACTCATAATGTAGGGAGATAAAATTCCTATCTTTATTTGCAGAAGCTGAGTTTATGAGAAAGTTGCCTGAAGTAATACATTTAGTAAGTGAAAAACAGATACAGTAGTTTGTTGTTCTGGCTTCAAGTCTGGGGCCTCCTACTTTTTTATTTATAAAGAAGTAAGGGTGGGATGACTTCAGTAATATAGGAAAAAGTAATACAAATCAACACTCTGGGTTAAAATATTAAATAACATCTCTTGAAGAAATAGAAATTTTATCAGTGCAGTGAAGAATCACAGGGTCAGATCTGGGAGAAGGAAACTGAGAGAGGAGAGTCTGGCAGCTAGAGCCCCTTGTCATCCAGGAACATCTGTCAGTTCAGGCAGAGGCAGCTGAGAGATTGGGGTATGAGGTCCAAGGCCCATCGTGGATGGGGAACTCCAGTCCATCACTCATGCTTTGAATTGGGAACCCAGAGGCCTCCACTCAGGATGGGACAGAGAGCCAAAAATAGTCTGGCTCTCCATAGACTCAATCACTGTAGATGGCCTGAGGTGGAGTTTCATTGCTAGTGCCCCTAGCCACAGCTAGAGGCAAATCTAAATGCTCCTTGGAGCAGGAAACATCACCTAGGCTCCAATTATTTCCATAATTAATTTTTTTCACATAAGGTATTCAGAACTCAATAAAAAAATAACCTGAAGGGAATCATTCTTGGATAAGTTAAATTTCATCTCTCAAATATCATTTTGTCTGTGGAGCTGGGCTTTATATTGGGACTGTTAAAGGACTTTAAGGAGGATACTGAAATATTTGGGTGTGTTTCTCAAGAGAAAACTCTGGAAGCTATAGGAAAATTGGTTTAGTGTTCAGTTAGAATTATCTTAACCAGCTTCCACTTAACCAGTTGGCTAGGTTAACCAACTTGCAAGGTTAAATGTGGCTTTTCTTCCCCTCTATTCTGATTGATATCTACAGAATGCTTGTGGCCAGCTGGCAATATTCTAGTATTCTCATGTACTTCTGATCGGATCAGGGAGTTGTATGTTTTCAAAGAGTCACTTGTGTTAGTTACCAAATCAATTATACCAATTAGAGTCGTTACCATAGACAAATAATTTGAGTAAATATTATGCAAGCTAAGAACATTTTACAAAGAAAGGACAGTTTTTGTTTCAATAAAGTGTGTTGGCTGATTAAGAAAAAAAAAGTAATTCTAATTCAAAGGGGAATTACCATCAAATAAGGTGTGAAGAAAATAATTATGATTAGAGAAAATTGCAAAATTTTACAAGGATTTTGTATTTATTTTTCAAATATTTTAAAGTTTTTATTTAACTGGAAATCATGTATGGAGGTAATGGGTCCTTGGTCTCATGGAAATTACATTCTGGCTTCCATTGTAATTCTGATACGTAAAAAATTTGCATATAAAAAAGGATTTATTATGTGTCTAATATTACTACTATTGATCAGTAACATAGAGGCAAATGAAATACTTCCATATTAATAATATGACATATAATAAGATGACCCTGTTATATATTATTGTATTTATCATAATAATAACATTGTGTTATGCTATATTTTTCACATATATATTATGAGGGTAATGCCATAACACTATTATAATATTAATTAATAATAGCAAAATAATAAGTAACATATTCAGTTTTTTCAGCCATTCCAAATTTGAACATCCTGTATCCTTAATCATTAGCCCAAGGCTTTTCGCAGAGTAAGCACACAAGATTACATAATGAATGAATAAATCAGTATGCAAACTTTTAGAATCGTAGTCATTTTTCTCAGGTATCACTCAAATTTGTCAACATCAGTTGAAGAATATGAATCTCACAAATCAACATAATAGTTATAGGTGTTCTTTCACCAACAATGGCCCCATTTTCTCACAGAATTGACTCCTGTGGAATTTGTCATCCAATAAACCTATAAATCTATTTTCACACAAAATGCTCTTATTCCAGCTCATCCCTCATTCTGGACATGTGGAATTGATTTTTATAACCTCAGTATAAAAGTCCGTATTGATTAACTTATTCATTTACTAGCTCCACAAACATTTATAGAGTACCTACTATGAGCCAGATATTGTCCTAAATATCTCAATCAGTTGTCGCTTTATACATTTTGACCTGTTAAATTGTTTATTTTGGGATCTTGAGAGATCTAAGACATTAGCTATTTCTACCAGCTGTTTGTTACTTGCAAATTTTACAAGCATGTTATCATGTAATTAGTCAAGTCATTGAGGAAATGTGCGGACCAGAATCAGGCCAAATAAAGAAGACAGCAGAAATCTTTGGACTATTTCCTCTCGGTTGTCAAATTCCTATTCTTATTCAGCTGGGGATGGATATGAAACAAATCTCACAAGGCAGAATTTCAGATAACCTGTGTGATTTAGGAATGGTGTGGTCCTCCTTGGTAGTGTTTGAGGCTACCCAAGAAAATAGGGAAGGATATTCTACTCCAGAGGTGAAAAGGTCAATGCCCAAGGGGTATCTAAAAGAGAAGAGGCTAGAAATATAACCAAATATGGGAAGAAGAAACCAAGGGAAGTCATAAGTTAGGTTTATAAGGATAAAAGGTAAGCCTCTAAGAATTCCATAGAAAAACAGTAGGTGGCCATGACAGATTATTTAGACTATCTTATGTGAGTGCATTTTTCATGGCAGTGAGACTGAATGGAGATAGGTTGTCCTCGATCTACAAATTATCCCTCTTTCATATTGTGAAATCTGGTTGGGTCCTTACTTTAATCCAGTTAGTGGAAAAGGATATTAATTACTTGCAAAATTAGGGTTCCCTGACCCCCAAACCAAGGTTAGAGCCAACCAGCTGTCATATCAGTACTCTTCCAGGGACGACTTGGAGATACAGAGAGAACTGGCACTTCCCAGCCAAAGGGTTAAAGGGGTTTTCTGATGCTTTAAGCTAGCGTCTGGTCCAAAATTCCCTTGCTCTCAGGTCCTGGTCTTTTTGCTAGGATTTCTTCAATATCAGGACTTTCTCTGTCCTGGTAGGGGAATGCAGAGCTCTTATTGCCATAAGCCTAGGGAATGGGGGCAAGTTGCAATTGGGAAAGGTTTTGCATCAGTTCAGCAAATATTTGTTAAGCATTTACTATGTTCTAGGTGCTCTTCTAAATGTTTGAAGTACATCAGTGAAAAAATAGGCAAAGAACCCTGTCCTCATGCAGCTATTGTTCTAGCAGAGAGAAATAGACAGCAAACACTAAACCAATCAGTCAACAAATACATTAGGTAATTTCTTAGAAAGTCATAGTTACTATGGATAAAAACAAAGTAGAAGTATAAGAGAGATGAGAGTTTCATGGAGTGGGTAGACAGATTGTTATATTAAGTAAACTGATCTGGTGGGGGCCTCAGTGAGGATGTGAGATTTGAGTAAAGTCTTGAGAGGTGAGAAATTGAATCATGTGGATATGGGAGTAAAGAACACCAGGCAGAAGGAATAGAGTAAATGTTCTGAGGTGGGAATGAGTCTGGCATCTCTGATTAACAGCAAGGAGGAGAGTCAGTGATGGGGGAGCAGTAGGAGAACACAGAATTAATGGTGGACTAGGTTGCAGTGGGTTTAATGGGTGTTCTAAGACTTTGGCTTTTACTCTGAATGAAATGGCTATTGGGGGTTTTTGAACATTGGAATGAAACGATCTGACTGGAGTTTTAAAAGGAACACTTCAGCAATTGTACTGAGAACATACTGCAGGGAATTGAGACTAGATTCATGGAGACCTATTGGGAGGTTGTAGTAAGAGTTCAGGGGAAAATACAATGAGAGGAAAACAGAGAGGAAGGCAAAACATAAGAGATGCTGAACTCTAGGAAACAAACTGAGGGTTGCTGGAGGTGGGGTGGGTGAGGGGAAGGGGTAATTGGGTGATGGGCATTAAAAGGGCACTTGATGTAATGAGCACTGGGTGTTACGTGTAACTGATGAATCACTAAATTCTATCCCTGAAACTAATAATACAATATATGTTAACTAAATTGAATTTAAATAAAAATTTTAAAGAAGAGAAAAAAAGAGTTCAAGGGGAAGTTTTTGGTGCTTTGGCCCGGGATGGTAGCAGTTATAAGAACTATCCAGATTCAAGGTGTATTTTGATAATTGATCTAACAGGATTTCCTGGCAGATGGGGTGCTGCACGAGAGAAAGAGATGTGGTAAGGATGACTCCGAGGTATTTGGTCTCAGCAACTGAAAGGAGTAAGTTGCTAGAAGCTGAGATGGGAAAGACTGTGGATGGAGCAAGTTCCAGAGGGAAACAGAGCTCAGTTTGGGACATATTAATTTTGAGATGTCTACTAAACATCCAAACGGACATGTTGAGTAAGCAGTTGGATTCTGAGACTTCAGGAGAGAAGTCTGGGTTAGAGATGATTTGAGATGTCAGAATATTGGTGGCATTTCAAACCATGAGACTGGATGAGTTCTCCAGGGGAGTGAATGTAGATGAAGAAGACAATGGACGACTGGTTCCCGCACCACTCTAATATTAAGACAAGGATAAGGAGTGGCCAGAGAAGCTGCCAGTCTGGATGCCATAAAGGACCCTAGAGCATATGGGGTGTTGCTGGTAGGCCAAGAAGGATTAAGGCAGAGGGCGGAAACTTCAGCACCATGGTGGTGATTGGTGACCTCGTTAGCACTGTGTTTGCTTTATTAGGAGAGCTGGCTTTCTGTTTAATCCGGCAGCAGTTTTCTTGTGGTGAGGGGATAGAGAATGTAACCTGCTTCTTGTCTCTAGTGCTTTATTTCTGCGTGGGATTCCTGGAAGGACTCAGAACTGTGGGAATCTTCTACCTTCTTCACTCTGTGCTTCTGAAACTGCGCCGTTCTCAAAGATAATATTTCTTTGATTCTTGACATTTGATCTAGGACAGCACCAAATTAGCATACCCCTGTGTGAATGTGGTCCCTGGTGCAGCTAGTTTCATTCCACCTTTTTGTTATTTTAAAAAAACTCGTCCCCCCCATGGGTGCCTGGGTGGCTCAGTTGGTTAAGCGACTGCCTTCGGTTCAGGTCATGATCCTGGAATCCCAGGATCGAGTCCTGCATCGGGCTCCCTGCTCGGCAGGGAGTCTGATTCTCCTTCTGACCCTTCCCCCATCATGCTCTCTCTCTCTCAAATAAATAAATAAAATCTAAAAAAAAAACAAAAAACAAAACCTCGTCCCCCTCATCCTTCTCTATTACTAGGGAAACAAAGTCCACTGACCTAGTGGCTGTGGCTGCAAGGGGTTAACATCAATAATTAGAGTTGCCCTACCAACTTGTTCAACATGATAGCTAATTCTCACTGCCTCACTTTGTCATCAATGAGGGTATCACGAGAGATTTTGTTATGTGGCTTTCGACTTTGTTACTGACAGCTTTTGTGACATTTTGTTACTTGAAAGAGACCATGTTAAATGCCACACTAACTTTCTAGTATTAATCCTGAGATTTTTCCTGGTAGAATCTTTTCCAAGTGAATTCAAGGTGGCTCCATGTGATCTCCTTGCTTTTATCATATGCTAGCAAGAAATCTGTTTATGACCATCTTTCTTGCCAGAGATAAAGTCATACTTACAAATCTTAACTTCTTGGGATTTTCTTATTTACCCACTTAAAATTATACCAGGCTTAGCCTGTTTTTTGATATTCAGCATATTTCTAGTTCTCCATGATTTTCTCACGCAAGTATGAATTTGAAAAAAAAAAATTTGCACAGCTTTTCATTAACACTTTCTGGAATTCAGAGTTGGCAAAAAATGTCATTTTTGAGAGAAAAATAGGGACTTTTCTAGTAAGAAAGAAGCCTGGGATGGTTTTCTGACATATGTTACTATATTTATAAAATACACTGTTTTTAGAGATCAGTTTATCAATTTGACATAAGGTTTAGTATTTCCATTGTATTTTATTAAACTTTTAGTTTTCTTATGGAAATATCACAGGAAGCCACATAATTTTAAGACATGGTCTGGCTATAAAAATATACAATAAATTCTTTTCTATTCATTGTGTTCTTAGTGGAAAGATTGTAGCTTTGGATCAAAAATTTGAAATTAAATTCTGATTCTATTATTGACAAATTTTGTAACTTTGGAGGTCACTTTGATTCTTGTAAACTTCATCATCTATCAAATAGAGATAATTATACATGTCCAATGGGTTGTTGCCTTTTATAATTCATCTAGCACCTGCTGTTTGCTAGGCACTCTGCTGAACACTGAAGATACAAAGATAGAAAGATATAATCCATGTCCTAGAAAATCATTGTCACAGAAGCAGATGTGTAAATACGCAAATAAAATGTAATAGATCCTCCCTGTAATGGAAGGATTCTACTGGAAATGTATCAATTAGTGTACATGACAAATTCGGACGGATAAGTCTGAAGCAGTTCTCGGTTCTCATCATATCTAAAGGTTTTTAAGTATATTAAGGATTGAAAACTATAGTTTCATCAAGGCTTAGCTACCAGGTGGGCATGCAAAGTTTAACTCAAATATAAACTTTGGGTGGCATTAGAACCCCAGGACCTCTTTTATGAAGTCACTGTTGAAGCAACAATCTCTAGTTTTTACGGGACTCAGAACTAGCTGAAAAGCAGCCCCAGATTACATGAAAAGATAATATAAAAGATAATAGGTTAGACTTCTCCAACCCAGGAAATTTTGGAACGAAGTGAAGAAATCAAATGGATATCAAGATCAGAAATATATAAACTTAGGTAATTTGCTTAAATTCTCTGTACCTTCTTGATTTCCTTATCTGTAAAAAGAAGTGATAGGGTTGATATGAGGACAGAGAATAGTGTCTGGAACATACTGGAACATTACTATAAAGGTGTTTGTTATTACCGTAGTACTAGTTACTAGCAATAATATTGAAAATCAATAATATTAATCATGAACTTACTTTTTTAAAAGCTTTATTTATTTATTTGAGAGAGAGAGTGCGTGCACGAGTTGGCGGAAGGGTGGAGGGAGAGGGAGAGAGAATCCCAAGCAGACTCCCCACTGAGCCCAGAGCCAGATACGATGCTGGATCCCACAACCCATGAAATCATAGCCTGAAAAGAAACCAAGAGTCTGACACTTAACCAACTGAGCCACCCGAGTGCCGCTTTTTCAACCATGAATTTGTACTCAAGTTCCAGGCAGTACAGCAGATAAAGGAAAATATATTAAGATCACAAAAACTGGAAATTAGGAAATTAAACTGTCACTATTTGCAGATGATGTGATCATTTATATTGAAAATTCAGAAGCAATTATAGAAAAAAAATATCAGAAAAAATAAAAGATTTCAGCACAGTAGCTAGCTAGGTCAATATAAAAAAACTCTGTGAAACTGAGCCACTTTCCTACTCCATTGCATCTATATATACACCAAAGTAAATATTGTCCCCTATTGTGTTATTAAATACCTATGAGATCTTGAGCAAGTAATTTCAGCTCTCTGGGCTTGGCATTTTATCTGTTTATCAGTTTTTCTCTGTAAACTGGCATCATTTTACTCAGTCTCTGCTTTGGTCCTTTCTAGTTCTAAGTTGTGATAGAGCATCATTTTTTCTGCCTTACCTCCCTTTGCCAGTGGGACTGATTGAAAAATGTGCTCTGATATTTGCTAAGTGTGATGTGTTATTTTATATGACAATTTTGATACGCTCCTTGCCTCCATTGAGTTTATAACTTTGTAACAACAAAATATTAATGATACCTAGTATTGTCTTAGCTCATCAAAATTAATCAAGTGCTTTCATTCATATGATGAAATATTTCGTGAGTATATAACAAGTACATAAATAATGTACCATGCAGAATATATTAAGCTCAATTAAAGAGGTAGAAACGGAATAGTATTCGGGAGAACTTCAGTTAACATTGGTTGATTGACCACGTTTATTTTATTTTTTTACCTTAATAAAATTATAGTAAAGAATTAAATAAAAAAGCCAAACTAACAGTCCACGAGGATAATGATTTATTCAGCATTTATGTATCCCCAGAACCTAGAAGAGTGCCTGGGACCTGATGGGCACTTAACTGATATTTGTAGGAATGACTAAATGAACAGCACCAAGAACTGTAGAGAGGTCATCAGCTGATAGAATATTTCAACAAATTTATGAAAGACGGTGCAGGTAGAAAAGTTCATTTCCAGTTATATGGCAGATTAGATAAGCTAATGACCCTCTGCAAAAAAAAAAAAATCTAAAAGTTTTAGATTTTTTGTGAGTCTTTCAAAATAAACTAATTTGCTAGGAACAAAGGAGGCCTAAACCAATTTGAAAATAAGAACCCAGAAAGATAAGCATAGCACTGCATACTGTTTTGCTCTGAAGATACTTGATGAACACAGATGACCTTAATTTGCATGGATTTGAAAGGCACTGTGAGCAAGAGATCAAGCCTATGACCTAGGAATTTTAATACAGTACATCCTCACTCCTTTTCTTATACCTGAGGATACCTCCCAGTGTATCCTTTAAGTCTGAAAGCCCTACCCTCAATGAGACAGCAGGGAAAACTGTTTGTCTTAGTCTTGTGTTTGTTGGAGAGGAAAACAATCTAGCCTAAGAATTTTAACTACAAAATAACTATCATTAAAATTTGTAACCAAAATTGACACTAGTTAATTTGTTTAAAAAATCTCAATTTGAGAGTTTAGTTAAGCGTTCTAGATTTATAGTATCCACAATGCCTGGCAGAGGCATATATAGCTAACTACTCCGCAGAAATCCTCAAACTAAACCTCAATGAATACCTAAAGTTAAAAAAATGTAGCTTAGCAATTAAAAATTACAAAACACAGAAGAAAATGCATACCATGGGTAAGAGCCTGCAGAATTTATAGATGAAAGAATCAGATTCAATCCACAAAATTTCAGATATTGAAATTATTAGACTATAAACTAATGGGGTGCCCATAAAATATGGGGTGCCTGTGTGGCACAGTTGGTTAAGCACCTGACTCTTGGTTTCAGCTCAGGTCATGGTCTCAGGATCTTGAGATAGAGCCCTGCGTCAGGCTCTGCACTCAGCAAGAGTCCACTTGAAATGCTCTCTCCCTCTCCGTCTGTCCCTCCCCCTGCTCACTTGCTCTCTCTCTCAAATAATAAATAAAAAATCTTTAAAAAACTTCAAAAAAGAATATAAACTAAAATGTACACATAACTTTTATGTAAGTCTATGTAACAGATCACTTCAAAATTCAATGACAAGAATAACTATTAATTTCTTGCTATGGATTTGTAGGTGGAAATATGACTACTTGGTTTTTGTGGGATGTGATGGGTGTGGCTGACTTCAAGATGAAGATTGGTTTTAGTTATACTCCATGTGTTTCTAATTCTGGGACTCAGGGCAAAGGTGCGGTAGCCACCTGGGATATGCTTTTCTTATGGTGGATCGTAATAGTGCAAAGACCAAAACAAGTAATGCAAGAACATTTAAAGTCATGCTCAAGCTTGGTATACATCAGGACTGTTCATATTCCGTTGGGTAAACAAGTCACAGTCAAGTACAACATCAATGGGTACAGTGAAAAATAATTCTCCCACTGGTTTGGGGGGAGAGGAGAGTGAATGATGAAAAATAACCTAATTTACTAAAATAAGCATGATCAGTATGCTTAAACAAATAAAAGAAGGTTTTGAAAATATTAATAATAGCAGACTAAAAAATAATCAAGCAAAATTGAAAAATAATTCAATAAATGATAGAAACGAAAAATATAATATTTTGTTTGTTGGTTGGTTTTTTAGTATATTTGACACACAATGTTACATTAATTTCAGGTGTACAACTTAGTGATTAGACAAGTTTACATGTTATGCCACGTTCACCATAAGCATAGCTACCATTTGTCCCATTACATTGCTATTATAATATCATTGGCTATACTTCTTATACTCTACTTTTTATTCCTATGACTTTCTCATTCCTAACTGGAGGCCTGTATCTCCCTCTCCCCTTGACCCATTTGGCCCAGCCCACAGCATCCTTCCTTCTGGCAACAGTTTGTTCTCTGTGTTTATAGTTCTGATTCTGCTTTTTGTTTATTTATTTATTTTTTTAGATTCCATATCTGAGTGGAATCATATACAGTATTTGTCTTTCCAGTCCGACTTATTTCACTTAGCATAATACCCTCTAGGTCCATCCACATTGTCTAATGACACAATCTCATCCTTTTTTATGGCTGTGTAATATTCCATTGTATACATATACCATATTTTCCTTATCCATTCATCTATTGATGGACACTTAGGTTACTTCCATGTTTGTCTATCCTAAATAATGCTGCAATAAACATAGGGGTACATAAATCTTTTTGATTTAGTGTTTTCATTTTCCTTGGGTATGTACCCAATAGTAGAATTATTGGATCATATGGTATTTCTATTTTTAATTTTTTGAGGGACCTCCATACTCTTTTCTATAGTAACTATACCAATTTACATTCCCACTAACAGTGCACAAGGGTTCCTTTTTTCCAAATACTTGCAAACACTTGTTTCTTGTCTTCTTGATTTTAGCCATTTTAACAGGCATGAGGTGATATCTCGTTGTGGTTTTGATTTGCATTTCGCTGATTAATAGTGATGTTGAACATCTTTTCAAGTGCCCATTGGCCATCTGGATGTCTTCTTTGGAAAAATGTCTATTCTAATCTGTCCATTTTTTATTGGGTTTTGTTTGTTTGTTTTTGGTGTTGAGTTGTATAAATTCTTTATATATTTTGGCTATTAAGCTTGGATATATCATTTACAAATACTTCTCCCATTCAGTAGACCCTATTTTGGTTTCTTGGTGGTTTCCTTTGCTGTGCAAAAGCTTTTTATTTTGATGTAGTGCCAATAGTTTAGTTTTGCTTTTTTACCCCCTTGCCTTAGGAGACATATCAAGAAAAACATTGCTGTGGCTGATGTCAGAGAAATTACTGCCTGTACTCTATTTTAGGATTTTTGTAGTTTCAGGTCTCACATTTAGGTCTTCAATCCATTTAGTTTATATTTGTGTATGGTGTTAGAAAGCAATCCAGTTTCATTCTTTTACATGTAGCAATCCAGTTTTCCTGGCACCATTTATTGAAAAAACTGTCTTTTCTCCATTGTATATTCTTTTCTCCATTGTATATTCTTGCCTCCTCTGTCATAGATTAATTAATCATATAAATGTGGATTTATTTCTGGGGTCTCTATCCTGTGTCATTTATGTGTGTGTGCCAGTACTATACTGTTTTGATTACTATATCTTTGTAGTATATCTTGAAATCTGGAATTATGTTACCTCCAGCTTTGTTCTTTCTCAGGATTGTTTTGGCTATTTGGGGTCTTCTATGGTTTCAAACAAATTTTAGGATCATTTGTTCTTATCTTGTGAAAGATGTTATTTGTATTTTGGTAGGGATTGCATTGAATCTGTAGGGTGCTTTGGGTAATGTGGACATTTTAACAATAGTAGTTCCTCCAATCCATGGCATGGAATATCTTTCCATTTATTTGTGTCATATTCAGTTTCTTTCCTGAGGGTTCTATAGTTTTTAGAGTGCAGGCCTTCCACCTCTTTGGTTAAGTTTACTCCTTGGTATTTTATTCTTTTTGGTATAATTGTAAATGGTGTTGTTTTTTAATTTCTCTTTCTGTGACTTTGTTGTTAGTGTATAGAATAGTATTGATTTCTGGGTATTAATTTCATGTCCTGCCACTTTATTGAATTTGTTTATTACTTCTGGTGGGTTTTTTGGTGGAATCTTTAGAATTTTCTATGTATAGAATGATGTCATCTGTGAATAGTGACAATTTAGCTTCTTTTTTTACCAATATGGATGCCTTTTATTTCTTTTTCTTGTCTGATTGCCCTGGATAGGACTTCTAGTACTATTTGAATAAAAGTGGTGAAAGTGAACATCCTTGTATTGTTCTTGACCTTAGGAGGAAACCTCAGTTTTCACCATTGAAACTGATGTTAGCTGTGGTTTTTCATATATTGTCTATATTCTGTTGAGGCATGTTCTCTCTAAACCAGTGTTGTTGAGAGTTTTATCATGAATGAATGTTGAACCTTGTCAAATGCTTTTTCTGCATCTATTGAGATGATCAAAGATTTTTGTCTTTGTTGATGTGTTTTATGATGTTGACTGATTTGTGAATATTGAACCATCCTTGAATCCCAGGAATAAATCCCACCAGATCATGGTGAATGGAAATATACTGCTGTATGTGGTTTGATACACAGGGTTTTTCAGGGTTGAGGGGTTTTGCACCTACAGTCATCAGGGATATTGACCTATAGTTTTCTTTTTTTCTTTTTTAATGTTTTTGTTTCAGGGTATCATCGTTCGATATCAGGGTAATGCTGGCCTCATAGAATATACTTGGAAGCTTCCCTTTCTCTTCTATTTTTTGGAATAGCTTGAGGAGAATAAGTATTAACTCTTCCTTAAGTGTCTGGTAGCATTCACTCGTGAATCCGTCTGGTCAAGGACTTTTATTTTTTGGTAGTTTTTTGATTACCAGTTCAATTATGTTACTTGTAATTGGTCTATTCCAGTTCTCTATTTCTTCCTGGTTAATTGTTGGAATATTGGATGTGTGTAGGAATTTATCCATTTCTTTCTAGGTTGTCCAGTTTGTTGACATATAAGTTTTCATAGTATTCTCTTCTATTCTTTGTATTTCTGAGGTAACAGTCGTTACTTTTCCTCTCTTTATTTTATGTGTTTCTATAGGTTGGCGAAATAGCTACTTCTAAAGTTGAAGGAATCGTCTTCTATATGTTGACCTCTTATGTAGATTGTATATTCTTGATTACTTTGTATGCTGGCTGACTGGAACTGTGGCTGTATATGCCAGTTACTCTTTTAAACCATAAAGATGTTAACGTATACAGCTGTAACTATATATGCTTGTTACTCTTTTAAACCATGCTTTTTCAGGAAGAATACATTTTAAAATATATTTTAATAAAAGAAAAAAGAAAGTGATAAGAGAAGAAAAGGAAAAAGAGAGAAGAAAAGGAAAAAAGAAGAAAAAAGAGAAGAAAAAAAACAAAAGAAAAAAACATTTAAAAAGTAAAAAATAAAATAAATCAGTAGAAATTTAAAAGAAAAATGCAGTTCATTATCTGTGTCTCAGCACCACAAGGCAGCTGGTTTGGGCTTGTGGACCCTGGACTCACTGAAGTCATAGTCTTCTCAGGATGACTAGACCTTCCCTCCATGGTGTCCAGACCCTGCTCTGGTTCAGGCTTCCGAGGTAGGGTGGAAATGTAAATTATGTGAGTCCTGCTGTCCCTCTGACCTGTAGAGCTTTCCCACAGCTCCTCTGCCATTTGGTCTCTTTTTTAAATCTTAGTGTTGTTTATTTTAATATGCTAGTTGCATATATGCTAGTTTATAAGCTAGTTGCTAATTGCTCCTCTAAGCCACAGGTTTTTTCCTGTGTCCAAGGACAGAGAGATCTTTCTTGGTCCCTTAGTTTTATCCCTCCCTAATGCTGATAGTAGCATTACTGTGTCTCTGCCTCTCTTGCTGTTCTCTTGCTCTTCTCTCCGTCTTTGGTTGTTCAGTAGCTGTTCAGTCAGCCCTCAGTTCTTCTTCAGGAGGAATTTTCTGTCAGTAGCTATAATTTGGTGTGTTCCAGGGAGGAGATAATTTTAGAGTCTTCCTATGTAGCCATCTTGAACCTGACTTGAAAAATATATTTTTAATAATGACTCAGTGGAACTTTTATAACAAATTGGACATAGCTGAGCAGAGAATTCACATGTTAGATTGTCTCTCTGAAGCAGCATTGGGAGGCAAAGAAACTTTGTAGGGAGAGAAAATATATGGATAGAGTGAGATCTAACAAACATTTAATCAGAGGAAAAGAGAGAAAATAGGAAGGGAAAATATTTGAAGGAATTATGGCTGGGAATTTTCCAGAACTTACCAATAATAAAACTCCTTCAATTCAAGAAACCTAATTAATTTCAAACAGGATAAATGAAAAAATCTACACCTAGACACACGATGGTGAAATGGGGTGAAATGTATATCACAGCAAAATTTCAGATCATTAAAGACTGAGACAAACAGCAGCCAGAGGATAAAAGACAGATCACCTACAAAGCAATACTAATTAGTCTGTCATCTGAATTCTGAACAGCGACAATGGAAACTAGAAGATGTGGAACAATATCTTCCATACACCAAGGGAAAATACTTGTTAACTCAGAATTGTATAAGCAGTGAAGCTACCTTTCAATAATAAAAGTGAAGTAAAGTTATTTTCAAACAAAATTTAAGTTTACTAACATATTCTTATTATGGGAAATTCCAAATTCTGAACTGCAAGTAGGTAGAAGCTATCTCATATCAAAGGTTTGAGATGTAATGTGGAATGATGAATAATAAAAAAGATAGCCAAATGAATAAATATTGATTTGTAAAACAAAAATGCTTTAATGTGGTTAAAATAAAATAATGCAAAATGAAAAGCCATGGCAACAATATCATATACAAATAAGAAGGAGCATAATGTACTGATAATAGTAGGACTTAGGTAAATTAAGTATGCATGTTAAATATGATATATAATAGAGCAAAAAATGAGAAAAATGATCAATCTAAAAGTGGATTAAAAAAAAAGAAACATAAAAAATCCAGGTCAAAGACAAAGTACACAGTAATACTGTAGTAATAAATTCAGATAATTCATTATTATGGTAAATGTTAATGAACTATACTCTGAAAGGCAAGGATTATGAAGATAGTCATACCAACAAACTCAAGATAAATATGGTTTACAAGAGCCATATCTGAGATGTACAGACATAAAGGAATAAAAGTCAAGGGATGGAAAAAGATAAATCAACAGATACAGAAATGGGTCTCTAATATTCTTGCTTCATTAATGACATTTGACAAAAATCACTTGCTTCAAGTTACACTGGGCACTAGATTCAAATGTGCTCTCTATATGTGCATCTAGCCAACTATTTTTTTTGAAGATTTTATTCATTTATTAGAGAAAGAGCACAAGTAGGCAGAGTGGCAGGCAGTGGGAGAGGGAGAAGCAGGCTTCCCACTGAGCAGGAAGCCGGATGCAGGGCTCCATCCCAGGACCCTGGGATCATGACCTGAGCTGAAGGCAGACACTTAACTGACTGAGCCACCCAGGTACCCCTAGCCAACTATTTCTTAATGTGACTTTTGACTCCTTTCCCAATTAGTTAGGATTACCTTCTGTGATATAGTGCGATGGGCTATCTTGGTAAAATACTACCCTGGCGTGGCCCTATCCCTACAGAGACCTCAGTTCAAGTGCTTCTTGGGAAAGGCTTCTGTAACATCATTTTGGTGAATGGTCTCCTGCCCCTGGGGTGGAATCCATATTTTCACAAAGGCCTTACTTCAGGGGGTTTAATGTAGTATTTTCATGTAGGCTGTTTAGGAAGATATTTTAAGAATGGGCACTTTGGAGATTCTGGAATTATCCAGTAGTGGCATTTGGTTGTTTTGTTTTCTTTTTGTTTTTGTTTTTTGCCTTTGTGTGAAGTGGTCTACGATTGGGGAATACTTTTTTTCATTTTCAGCCCCTGACATTCCTAGTCCAGTTAAGTTTTGCTTTGCATAGTTCCTGAGTCAAGTCTACCACCTGCCCATCGCCTCTGTGTGTGTGAGGAGGTGGAGGACATCAGGCTGAGGAATGGTTACCGGGCGTTTAGCTAGACTGCATTAGTAGATTGAGGGCCTCGTTTCTACACATCTGTCTTATACAGCATGTGATTCAGGTTCATGCCTCAACAAATTAGAAATTCCTGTGCCACAGACGTTGCAGGTTTGTTATGAACAGGTGAAAAAATGTTAATTTTATAAATGTTAAGTTTTACTGACACTTTGCTGCTTCTGTTTTGACTGTCATGTCACATGTCCTATTAGAGTTCTAAATGATTTCTCCAATTCTCCTTCCTTTGATTAACTTCACACATGCCCACCATGTTAATTTCCTATAGCAAAGTTCTGAAAATATCGCCTTTGCTCAGAAACCTCCCACTGTTGCTTGGTGCTTAAAGAAAATAGTCAAACTACTTATTTCAGCCTACAGACTCTCTGTTAACTGATTAGTCATTCTTTCAAAAAAATTTTTTTACCACTATTCCTCTTTTTCATTCTTCTCTCTCTCAAAGTTAATATTTGTTCTTTGTATACATTCGGTTTCCCTCTTCTTTGCCATCGCTCATGTGCCTTCTGCCTAGAGTGCCCTTACTCTCATTTCCATAACAATCATTTTTTGGGGTCTTATTAAATACTGGGAAAAATAATCCTCAGGTATTATTATGTATAAGTAGAGAGTAACTGAATATTATAGTCAAAATCATCATGGTCGAGTCTCCTCTGAGTAAGGAGTAAGCAGTCTCTTTAGAGAATTCCGCATTAACCCATTTGTTCATTTCTAGATGTGTAGGATACTGCCCTAGACTCTGGCTGTGTGTGTTTGTGTGTGAGTGTGTGTGTCTATGTGTGAGAGAGATATAAGAGAGATAGCTTGTGCACATATGTGTGTACTTGCAGACATTTCACCAGGACTGAGCATCTTTCCTCTATAGTGTCCGATTTTAATGGATGATGCAAAAGAGAAGTCAAGATGTTTGTATCCTCTCCCCCTCCCCGCCCCCCGCAATCAAGAGCTTTCACCTAACCCTCTGGAAAGGAAGGTGAAATAAACTCTTGTTTGTGCTTTTTTATATGACAATTGTAGACAGTGTGGAAAAGCTCAATATCATAGAGTCTAAAGACCTGTGTTGACCTGGCCAGTCTGGCCAAGTCCAGAGAAAGTGTTCTTTGAAGTAGGTACATTTTGGTAAGTAAGTGATCTCGTATTGATCATACCTCATTTGTCTAAACTACTCCCTTTTTATTGTTGACTTAATGCTAGTAAAAAGAAACACAGACCAATGAGAAATACTGGTCAACACATTGTGAGATTTTAGAAGGTTTGGGCGATATAGGTGATCCGGTGATGATGTGGACTAGTGTGATTTCCACATTTTTTCCCATAGATTCTTAGATGTGGTTTCTTAAGAATGCCTTATAGACCATGTGAGAGGCAAGGAGGCTGTTATGGAATGAACTGTAACCCTCCAAAATTCATATGCCAAAGCTCTAACCACAGTGTCACTGTATTTGGAGATAGGGCCAATAAGAAGGTAATTAAGGTTAAATAAGGTCATAAAAATGGACCCTAATTCACTAGGACTGATGTCCTTATAGAAAGAAGAAGAGATACCAGGAGTGTATAGGCACAGAGGAAGTCCATGTGAGGATGCTGTGAGAATGTAGTCATCTGGAAGTGAAGGAGAGAATTCTTACCACAAACTAACCCCGCTGGCACTCTGATCTTGGATCAAGAACTGGGAGAAAATAAATTTCTGCTACTTAAGCCACCCAGTCTATGATATTCTACTATGGAAGCCCTAGCAGATTAATGCAGAGGCCAAGTAAACAAATTTGGTTTCTGAATTCCCATTTAAACTAGATTTACTCTGGACCTGCTTTTTATATATTAGAGTTTTATGTAAGATTTCTTTCTTTCTTCCTTCCTTTCTTTCTTTCTTTCTTTCTTTATTTTTCTTTCTTTCTTTCTTCTTTCTTTCTTTCATTTTATTTATTTATTTGAGAGAGAGAGAGAGAGCGTGAGGGGTGGAGGCGCAGAGGGAGAGGGAGAAGCAGACTCCCTGCTTGGAGTCCGATGCAAGGCTCCATCCCAGGAACCTGAGGTCACAACCTGAGCTGAAGGCAGACACTTAATGACTGAGCCACCCAGGCGCCCCTCTTTCTTTCTTTTTTTAAATAAATGTTTTGCTGTTTAAAATTTAGGCAAGTTTAAGTATATTATGTACCAATTTATTCACGTATCTGTAATGGAAGCATTTCTTCCTGGTCACATATTGTGTCTCTAATCAGAATGCTTCCATTGAGCTCCTTCTCTTGTCTTTCTGGACACATGGATGGCCACACCATTGGAATATGAGTTACTTTGATGACAGAAAGAAGCTATCACTCATCTTTATGAGTTCATCTTGCCCTATGCTATGGACTGAATGTATGTGTCCCTTTGAAATTCATATGTTGAAATCTTAACTTCCAATGAGATGGAGGTGGGAACTTTGGGAAGTAATTGCGTTTAGATGAGGTCATGATGGTGAAATCCTCATGATGTTATTAGTGTCCTTATAAGAAAAGATCAGAAAGCTAGTGCCCTGTCTGCCATGTGAAGCCATAGCGAGAAGACTGAAAGCTAGGAACAGGCTCTCACCAGGAGGTAAATCAGCGGCATTCTGGAGTTGGACTTCTAGAGTTCAGAACTGTGAGCAATAAATTTCTGTTATTTAAGCCACATGGTCTGTGGTATTCCATTATAGCAGCTTGAGCTGACCAAGATAAGAGTATCTTATCTGACTATCCCACCCCATTCTGTAATTATGTACGGGTATGTACTTAGTAGTATTAAATATGTAAGTAAATTTCATACCAACCCATTCAAAAATGGCCTCTTGAGCCTCCTTGACAATATATAAACCTATGCTAGAAATCCTTTAGTAACAGAAAGCATACTAGAGTGCAGGTTTTAAAAAATCCTTACGGATTTCTATGAAGAGTTTGCATTTTCATAAGTAGTTTTAACCATTTTTATCTCCATACAAATTCCTGTGTCCTCTTTTATCGCCTAGGTTATTCTGTATTTAGAGATTTTACAAAGGGAATATTTACCTGGTACTGGCACGAGTGATAAATTAGAATTAACTAGCTATTATTGGACACCATTCCTACTCATTTCCCACTACAGGCATACCTCATTTTAGTATGTTTCACAGATATTGTGGTTTTTTTTTTTACAAGTTGAAGGTTTGTGGCAACCTTGCCTAGAGCAAATCTGTCGGCACTGTTTTTCCAACAGCATTTGCTCACTTCATGTCTCTGTCACATTTGAATAATTCTTGAAATATTTCAAACTTTTTCATTACTATTATATTTGTTATGGTGATCTGTAATTGGCACTTAAATTGGTACTTGAATTGGTAATTAGACTCATGAAAACTCAGAAGGTGGTTAGCATTTTTTAGCAATAATATATTTTGAAATTAAGGTGTATACATTATTTTTAAAACATAATACTATTGCACACTTGATGGATTACTGTATAGTGTAAACATAACTTTTATATGCACTGGGAGATTCATTTGACTTGCTTTATTGAGATATTTGCTTTATTGCAGTGTCTGGAATTGAACTTGTGTTATCACTGAGGTATGCCTAAATTATTATAAAAACTATTTGAAGGGAGGCTTCATTTTATACATGTCAGTTGATCTTTGCACTATCCTGTGAGGTTGGCTATGGTATTTTCATTTTTCATATGAGGAAACTAGGACACAAGAAGTTAAAAGTAACTAAAATTATAATGATAATAGGAAGGGCATTTAAGTTTTGAGTTATGCATTTTATTCCATATCATTTCCTTTGCTTTTTATGTGTTTAACCTATGTAAAAAATAAAAACCAGAGAAACATATATTTATAGGATGAATAGTCAGATATGAATCCGTATGGTCAGTTATAATCGGGTCCAGATGGTTAGTGCTCTGAGCTACTAGAGACCCCATTTGATGCCCCAGTTACCTACCATCATCACGATTAGGATGGGCATCAGCCGACACTTAGTAAAGGAGACAGCATAATTTAGTGGAAAGAACATGGGCTTCGAAATCTGTCCCAGAACCAGTTTCCAGTTCTGCCACTTACCAGCTGTGAGATGTGGAACAATGAAGAGTTAACTCCTCTGAATCCTCATCTCCATGTGTGTAAAATGTGAATAATAGTCATATCTACTTTATGAGGAATAAATGAGACAGCAAGTGGACAAGCACTTACGATTGTCCTTGACACAGAGCAGGTCCATTGTAAGCACTCAGTAAAGGTTAGTTGAATCTGAATTGTAGTGTTACGTGAGAACACAAATTAGCGTAAAATTTAATCTTTCCCTCATCAGGGTTTACAAACTAATTGGTGAAGTGCCTAAGAATGGCAGCATAAAGGCAGCAAAGACCAAATGCCAAGTGGACAAAACTGTGGCGTGACAGTGGGGGAGGGGATTCTTGAGGGCTAGGACAGGTAGGACAGCTGAGTTCTCTAAGAATCAAGCTTCTGAAGAAAGGCAGCTCTTATTTACATAGACATGGAGGAGGGAGCATGCATGAGGCAGAAAGGGAGAAATGACACTGAGGCGTGTGTGGTTGCATATGGGAAGAAGAGTTTATCACTGTGGGTGGAGCAAAGGTATTGCAAGGTGGTTTGTGTATTGTGCTTTACACCGTACCAGATCTTCTGCTCGCTTGAGCTTTTCTTCAGATCTAAGAGGAGGAAAGGATGAATTTCACTATCTCCCTTTAAAGAACAGATAAAGCTGAAACAGAAACTGAACAGCAAAGTGACTTGGTTAAGATGACGCCTTTACTGTGTAGTAGAGGGGGGTCTAACCTCCAATCTGCTGTCTCCCAGAACTTAGAAAAGTGACAGGGAGAGGAATAAGACTAAAGAAGTTACCGGAAAATTAATGACTTTGAATGACAATGTTAGGGTTTGGGGATTTTTATTCTGCAGACATCGAAAACCACAAAAGCTTATGACCGAGCTGTGCAAAGTCATATTTTTGAAAATTAGTCTGGCAGCAGGAGTTGGGGTGGATGTCTATTCCTCAGACAAGACAGTGTTCTTCTAGAATCTATCTCTGCTAAGACCATTGTCCAAATGAATTTTAGGCCAAAAAGGGCTCTGTTCTTTATGCCATCCTGGAGAAAGCCCTCTTAATCAAGGAAATGGAGCTATTAGCACACTGGCAGCCTTTTCTGTTCTGCATTTTAAATTGTTAATTCAATTTATTTCTGGATAAAATATCTATGTAAATCAAGCCAGTTTGCAAAACTGACAGCCTCATGAAAAAAATATTGGGGGGAAAGAGATCATATGGATGACTAAGGTATATTTTAATTTAAGCAAGTGTCCTGATTAAAACATAAAGGGAATGACAATGGCGTAATGGGGACATCATAACTCACTGAACTGGGGTCAGGTTCATCTCTCCAGACAGGACCAGTGCGATGCGATGAGGCTTTGGGTTTGGTAGAAAGACGGAGGTTTTGGAACAGGTCAGATCTGGGTTCAGATCTTAAATGTAAGCTCCACGAGGTCGGGAGTATTTTGCCCCCTGTTATAGCCCCAGCCCCTAGGACAGCATCTGACTCCGAGTAGGTACTGTATAAATATTTGCCAAAATTAAAAGAAATAAGAACTCAGCCTGACCACTTACCCTTTGGAAAACATTGGATAAGTGCCTTTACCATACTGCACCTCCATTTCTCATCTGTAAAAGAGAAATCATAATATTTGTTTTATAAAATTATTGTAAGGGTTAATAACAATGAAAGTAAGCGAGACGGGGACTTGTGAAATGGGATGGTTTAGATACCTACGTTTGAACCCTGGTCATAACCTGGGTTTCTTTTTCATGTGTTTCCCAGCATGCTTTGCTGGGCTGAGCCAGACTTGATTGAGGTTTATATCTTTCTCATGAATTAGCAGAGTACTTCTAATACGTGCTCAATTGTTGAAATTAAGTTTTCTACGGTTGTAAACTTTAAACCAAACTATTTCAACTTAGCAACCTTTTCATCTAGAAAGATGATAGATGCCCACATAATGGCCACTTGCTTTAATTCAAATTATTCTATGACCTCTCCCACCAAGAGATACTGTATTCTTCTTCCTCATCTTTTTAATCCCTACCGCAGAGTCCCTTCTAAAGTATTCCCATTTAGAAGATGAGGAAATAGACTTGCAGAAATCAAGTAACAAGCTCGCAGTCACACATTAAATAAACAGCAGAGCTGACATTTGAACCAGGACTTTTGGGTTCAAAGCCACTGTACTTTATAGAAGTATTCCATATACATTTGTTGATTGAATTAATGGGCAAAGGCCAGTCATGCCCGGCTTTAACTTTCCTTCAGTCACAGCATGTTCTTTTAGTTCCCGCCATGAAGATATTAAAAACAAGGACACTGGCTTTGGTTCAGTTGCTAAAAGCATGCGTAGTCTGGAGCTGTTAGGTTTTTGCTAGACTATTCATAAGTATATATCAGTCTTACAGGAGCAAGGGCATCCTTTCGATTTATTATGTGCTCTCCCTTCCACCCAAAGAAAAAGAAATGAAATAAAATACAATGAAAAGGCCAAGGTAAAGAGGCTATGAATTCAATGTTCATAACAGCGGTAGCTAACATTTATTATGTACTAGTTGTGTAACGGGCCTTGTGCTATGTGCTGTACATACATGATTTCATAAAGGGCATATTGTTGTCCATAAGTTGTAAAATAAGGAACTGCTCAGAATTCTCCACTGTGGGCATATTGTTGTCCATAACTTGTAAAATAAGGAACTGCTCAGAATTCTCCACTGGCTTCTTGTCTACCAGGGCTCACGAAGCCCTCCATGACCAATCTGATCATCATAAATTGAGTGTAGGAAACACACTATGAGGAGTGCGGTTAACACCTGGAACGCTGACACTACTGCAGGAATTTGGCATCCGTGGGGCTGCACAGGGATATTTCGGTTTCTGTACTTAGGCCCGATGTGTGGAAACCTACTTCGGTTCACGCCCCAGCCAGGCGAGAGAACAAGCCAGGACAAACCTTTCCATCTTGGTGGTGGTGTTTGAGAAAACTCCAACAGCAAGAGGTCAAGAGGTGCCACCACCCCACCCCCCACCCCCGCATGGCACAGAGTACAGAGAGAGAGAAAATGGGGCTGCGGCACTGCTCCCAGGGAACGAAAACCAAGTTGCAGCCACTATTTGGGGCATAAGTGAGGGTATAGACTTCTTTAAAGGTGCTTTGATTAAAAAACAAAACAAAATAAAGTCTTCAGTTAAAATAGAGAGCAGATGACTGTCAAGAGGAAGGCCTTCCCATGGGTGCAAGAGACAAGGAGACCTTGTCACTGTGAAAGACTGGCGTCCTTGAGGACATCACCTTCACCGTCAAGAGGATCCATTTCGCTAATTTGGGAGTGGTGTTCCTGGTGAAGCTTGATTTGAGTTCGGGTTACTCCTACTTCTTTGATGGCCGTGGAGAAGGGGCTACGAGGGATGGAAAAGGGGAGCATCTTGAATCTGCTCGTGAACATGTGCTTACCTGACCCTCCACTCGGTTAAATGAGAACGGCAGACTTTCAGGCCATGTTTTGGAAGCCGGCTCTGTGCAGCGACTAAGGACTGTGCCAGGTGGTCATCCATCCTGTGTGTGGCCTTACCAGCAGCTCTCTGCCCCTCTCCTTTACCCACTCCTGACAGGTAGAAAGCAAATTTGCATAACAAACTTTTTAAACTTTCAATTTTGATCCACCTTCAAGGCACTCTTTGTCCTCAGCACTAATGGTTAGTGACCCCTTCAAAATCAACATCATTTGTCAAATCAAATTAGGCTTGTTACTAACTGTAAGGCAGTGACATTCATCTTTTTGATGCTTTCAGACCAATCTGAGGTAAAGTTCTCTTATGGAATTGGGTTTGGTATGCTGAATGAGTCCCTTCCTCAATGAGGCAATTGTCAGAAAAATAGGAGACTTAGCTCGAAGGTAAATATTGTTGGGTCACTTGAAATGTATGCAGATTTGACATTTCCCTTCTGATTAGCATGTCTACACATTAAAGTTTTTTTGTATGTCATATCAGATAGTTCAGATGTCAGGGTAATGTCAGTGAGCACTTGATAGAAACTTTATTGTGCTCCTGATTAAGAAAATGGGAGGATTAAGGGAGAAACTTCAGGTAGGAACCTTATTTGGGGTGAAACATGGAATGAATAAGGGATATTCAGAATAAAAATACAGTGCTGGGAAGGGAAGTAACATTATCTAACTTGTGCTGGCGTCACGCGCGCGCATGTGTGTGTGCGCGCGCGCACGCTAATGTAATCCTTATAGGGATTACGATCCCCTTTGAATAAAGGAGATGAAGCCTAATGTCAAACAGAATAGCAGAGCTGGAATTTCAAATTCACTCTGTTTGATGCCAAAGACCATGCTTCTCTCACTGTAGCCTGATACCTCCTTAAAATGTGAAATATTCTCCCTAGCCTTAACAGGAAACATTAAATGAAAGTATTAAGCGGTCACTATGCACCCTGGCTTTGTCCTTAGTTTGCAGTTATAAAATCAGAAACTCAGAGCCTTTCCTGATCCAACCTGTTCCTTTTATCAAAAATAAAAGAAAATAAATGAGCATTCAGCCTCTACTTGAATACTTCCAGTAGCCTGGAGCTCAGGCTTTCACCATTCATCCATGTCTATATTGATTCCCATACTGTTATATTTATTCCTATACCAAGATCTCTACTTACGACCTTATATGCTTAAAGGTAAAATCATATCTACATGTCATTATGATTTTAGACTATTTGCTCTGTTTAGAGACTCTGCTGTCTTTCATTTATTATATAGTTTGATCATAACAATAAGCCAGTAAGATATGTTCTTACTTTGTGGAAGAAGAACTTGATCGTAAGAAGCTAAGTAACTTGCCCAAACCATGTAACTAAGAGTAGTACATCTAATAATATACCACCTCCGAGTTTCTAGCTTTTTCCTAATGCAGTGACAATCCACAGCCTGTCATATGCAACAAGAGCATTATCAGGAGAGAAAATGCAGCCTTCAGTCTTAATTCAAAGTTGGCTATCTAATCTTACTTTCTGATTTCCTGCTGCCAAAATTTTATAAAATATAGCACCTGTCTAAGAGCAATGAAAAAGTCCAGATAAATCCAGGCTTTCACCATCATCTGTGTACAAAGGCTACCCCTAGAGATATTTCTCATACTTCACATACATTAGATCAGGAGTTGGCAAATTGAGACCCACAGGTTAAATCCTGTTCACTTCCTAATTTTTTTAAATAAAGTTTTATTGGAACACAGTCAAGTCTGTTCATTTACATATCATCTATGGCTGTTTTCTTACTACAAGTACAGAGTTGAATAGTTGAGACAGAGACTATATAGCTAGCAAAGCCTAAAATATTTACTCTCTGATCCTTTAAGAAAAGTTTGCTGACTCTTGCATTAGGACTCTTAAATAAATCCTTCAAGTCAAACACAGAAAATGTGTATAAAAGAAGCCCTCTACTATTTTTTTAAATTTGTTATTATGTTGTTAGTCACCACACAGTACATCCTTAGTTTTTGATGTAGTGTTCCATGATTCATTGTTTGCGTATAACACCCAGTGCTCCATGTAATATGTGCCCTCTTTAATACCTGTCACCGACAAGCCCTCTACTGTTAACACAGAGATTGTAAAATGCTCCTCCAATCCTCACCAAAGCACCAGAGAATATTAAGTGTATTCACTTATCTTGACTCTGCCCTTCAAGCAGTGATTTCCAACCTCAGATTCCCCTGGGGGAGGTTAATTTAAAAAAAAATACACATAGCTTATTGCACCATGAATAGAAGTCCCGGACCTACTGAGCAGAAACACTCAGAATGATACCAGGACATTTATAATTTCAGCATGTTTTATCAAGTAGCCAATGTTTGGGTATCATTGCCACAAATGACTACAAGTAAATCACTTTATTCTTCTACAAGCACTTGAAGAAAATTATCGTTCTCGTGACTTTACGTATCATATATATGCCAATAACTTGATCTTGACCTTTCTCTGAGCTGCAGACATTTCAGTGGCTACTTATTATTTCCACTTGGCATCTCAAATTTCACCTGCCCCATCATAAACTTTTGATTTTTTCACCAACGTCATCTCCATCAAGTTAATGGCACTGCCTATTCAGTTGCTTAAGTTCACATTCTAAAATGTTTCCGTGATTGTTTTTTCCCAACCCCTCATTGCTAAGTCCAAAATACATTCTGCTTCTGTCTACTTCTAGCCTCTCCAACACCACACTAGGTCAAGACACCATCATCTCTCACCTGGGCCACTGTAAGAGCTCCAGACTTTTTCTCTGGCTGGATTTTTGAGCTCCTGCAATTTATAATCTTTTCTCTCCAAGACACTTATAGTGAACTTCCTAAAATTATGTCAAGCCGCGTTCCTGCTTAAAGCCCTTGATGATGTTTCATTATATTTAAAAAGGCCATACTGACTTCACTGTGTCCTGGAAACTCGACATGTTTTGGCTATTGCCAGAATCCATCTGTCTCACCTCTCCTCTGTCATTCAGGACAGCTTCATGAGTCTTTCTTCTGGTTCTTGAACACTGAATGCATTCATTTCCCAGGGGCTTTACCCTTGTTATTCTTTGAGTCTGGACACTTTTTCATGTCTAGTCCCTCCTTATCATGTAGGATTCAGCTCAGAGAAGCCATTCCTGACTACCCTAACTGAAGAAACTACTTAAAAGCAACATATCACTTTTGTTGAATAATCTCGTTCTATTTCTCACATAACTCTTATCTAAATGAAATTATCGTCTTTATTTGCTTACTATCCAATTTTTCTTCAATAGAATACAAGGTCCACAAGAGTGCCCCAAGTGCCTAGAACAATGTATAGTTCATCGTTCTCGCTTAATAAATATCCTTAAAAGAATACTATTTTTCTCCCAAATCCTTTCTTTTTCCGGCTAACTCTTCCTATTCTTTCAAATACTTAGTGAAATATACTATGTAGTATGGTGTGAACTCATGAACTATAATCTGTTCTGTGGTCACAATCTATTCCAGCCAACTGACTATATACTCTTGGAGCAGAAACTGATCTTCACCTTTCTTTGAAAGCTTCCTATGCGTTTGGTACAATATTGTGTACATAGTGGGTATTGAATAAATGTTGATGAATGGACTATATAATGGGCTTTTGGCCCCATACATCAAGATTTTCTTGAAGGACAGATAATTACTTCTACTTTATATCTGACATTTTAATATAACTGGTTGTGGTCATTATCTTTTGGAATGGCATCCTAGTCAATTCCTTTAAAAAAAAGAAGAAAATAAGGCAAAATTACCTTGTGAGCAATCCGCAATTGGATTTGCATTTAAAAATTGCCGAGTGAGCAATCCTGCCTGATGGCCAAATGAAATTAATCTCTTGTAACCCAAGGTCTCATCTATTTGGAGAAAGGGGGGCTGGACTCAAAGAGGACTGCAGGCTTTCTAAATGGTAAAAATCATCTCTCTCATTATTTATATTTATAGGGTGTACACGTTATCTCACTATGTTAGCCAGTGGGAATATAAAGGTGGTTAAGATACCGTGCCTATTCCTGAGGAGCTCTCTGTCTCTAGCTTACATGATCAAGGTCCCTATCCGGGCACACTACTCAGAAGTGTTTCACATCCGTAATGAAGGGATAGGCCAGGTCCCTGTGTTTATAATGGCTTCTCTTCTCTACTGGACATAGCTGTCGGTCTGACCCAATGGAGTCAGTTTCTCTTTCTTAAATGTTTGAATTAAAGGAATAGACACTGAAGGAGTTGGCCTCCGAGTTGTGCAAATGGTAGAACGCAGATGTCCATGAGTTCCTGCTGCTCTGGTCCCTGGGAAGGCCTCACTCCTGACCTCCTGAGACCTGATTAGTCATTTTTGTTTTTGGATTTCAGTGAGGCCTTAAGAGAATCTGAGTAGGCTTCTGTTTCTTGCAACAAAATTTCCAAAAGAAACAGTTATGGAGATGAGGAGACATAATACACCCAAACTGACACTAATGTGATCATTGCTAGAAGTTGGGGCAGGCTGGTCTGTAAGCAGAGAGGAAGTGCCTTAACCCTGACCTCAGAGGGTCGGAGAAAACCTGCAGGAGGCATCATCTAGACTGACTTGTGACAAGTAATAATTACTGTGGTGAAAAATGGTGGAGTGGAAAAAGGGAGGTTTCTGCAGCAGGAACAAATCTGGGGAGCTATAAAGCAGTATGTGTATTTTGGGAAATGCAAGTTTTGTATAATTTGAGCTCAAAGTGTAAGGTGATGAGGTCTCGAGGCAAACATCTGGACAAGAGCATAGAAGCCAACCATGGGATGTCTTTCATAAGATGCTAAGGAGTTTGGGCTTTGCCTTTTAGGTTTCTGAAAGGCTAGATGAGTGGTTTCGATCCTTCCTCTGAGGAGATGCGGACTGTATCCTCAGGCACCTTGTAGCCACTTCCGGACTCTTTCTAAAGAGTGACCCACAGCAGACTTGGAGAAAGAAACACATGGCATGTAGACAGAAGCCAAGGTTCAAAATCAGTAGTCCAGATTTTGAGCCCCTGCTCATTTTCCCCCCAGCTGAGTAATACTGAAAAAGAAATGTAATTTCCCTGAGCCTCTGTTTGCCTCATCAATAATATGGAAGTTATAAAACACCTGCGTCCCCGGGTTGTAGTTCAGACCCAACGCTTGTGTTTCTAGTGCCCTATAGGGTGCCCTAGAGGCACTAACAATAGGTTGGTCTCAGATCGTACTCTCTCACAGACAGCATCTCAATAAATTGCGACCATCTTTTGAGGTGGGGATATTATTGCCTCCTCATTCAAATGAAGAAACTCAGTGTCAAGAAGGTAACGTGTCGCTCAGTTTTGCACAGCTCAATGAAGAAGAGCCGATACTCAGAATCCTATCTTTTAGACTTAAATCCATTGCTCTTTCCTCAAACCAGAGCTGCTTGATGATAAGGAAATGAGAATTTTAAAAATAAGCACCTCACCTTAAAAATGTACATATACTAGTTGTTGTCCTGCAGTGGCTGAGGTCCATGTCTGCCGAACTCCCACCTCTTTTCGGAGGGTTTCTGTCCCTCAGGTGCCCTGTCTTCTTGGGCTTCTTCTTGTTATAGACCACATGCTTTCACACATCCCGAGGCTCCACGTAGGCTACTGACCAAGGCATCACCAGGGTTCATGATCCTTACTGACTACCTACCCAGATAGACTATTTTTGGTGTTCTGTTGCATTACCTAAAAATTTACCAGACTAACTGATTTATCCTAAAGTATAAAAGACTTTTATTTGCTTATTTTATTGTTTCTGCATTGCATATTTCCTTTAAAGCAGGTTCCCTGAAGATTCATTCCTTAATCCAGCCTTTCTTAAAGCTGTTCTTAGGAATATTAATGTAAGGAGATATTCCATTACAAAAGGATTCTTGAGGCTATACTTGCGGTGAGCGTAGCATAATGTATCACTATAATTAGTGTTGAATCACTATGTTGTACTCACGAAACTAATGTAACATTGTATATCAACTCTACTTAAAAATATAATAAAAGAAAAAAGAATTCTTGGGCATCACTGTTGGTTAACCTATTAAAGGCTCTGAGGAGTCCTGCAGATTAACAACAACAAAAAAAAAGACAAAAAGCAAAAACATTACTTTTTCTAACTTAATGATTCTCCTTTGTTTGACTGTCAGTTCTCTTTTTGTGAGTTACCTGTTAATGTCTCATCAAATTAACACTATGTAGAACATACTTTGGGAAACAGTGCCTGAATAGAAAACTGTCTTTGTGGAAATTCTGACATTTTATTGCCTGCAAGGGGTGATTTTGTGAAAGTAGCATCATATGAGTATATTTCTCAAAATACAATATATTGACATTATTCTCAGTGGTTTTATGGGACTTGAAGATTATACCGTGGGGGGGGCACTCTGTACGGAAAAGAAAAGAAAATTATGAATGAAAATTAGGTTTTGGAAATGACTTGTGTCAGTGAAGAGCCCTACAGCTTAAGTTGCATCACCTTTATCATCAGTGCATAAAGGAATGGTCTTCTTCAAATTAGTATAAGCCCAGCCTGGCTTGTTTTCATGTAGTAAGCAAGAGAATAGCGGACTGAGTTATAGAAGGCTTATGTTTTTGTCCAGAATTGCCCAGTTTACTTCCACTTACTAGATTTTGTGAAATTGGAAAAGTTACTTTATTTCTCATCCTCATGGGTTTTATTTTTTTAAATGGGGTGATAATTGTCCTATTGATGAGGAAGAATCATTTTGAAGAGATAATTAAGGGGGAAGCATTTTAAAAAAATAACCATGTTGCTGTATACTAATATAGGTTATGATTTTAGTGAATGCTTATTTCTAAGCACTACACATATGTTAACAATCATTAATATTATCACTAACATGTGAAATAAAAAACAAATCTGGACTTAACTAAAAAAGAGACTTTATTCCAAAAGAATATTGCAACAAGGAAATTGAGACTGTTTTGCAAATGCTTTGACCATAGTGCCTTGACCATAAGATCTACAAGCATCTCAGACAGAAAAGGAATTTTCTTTTATAGGGAGGTGTGTACATCACTGAGGTCAGCTGATTCTCAGGAGGGCCATTAAGGAGGGGTTGTTCCAAGTTCCATGCTCAGTGGTGAGCTGACGTTCAGAGATCTGGAGGAAAGAGGGAACCCTGCGTAAAGTTTGCTTATGTCAAGTTATGAACATTTTGTTCAGACTGGTCAGTGGAAAGAAATAGTTAAGCTAATCATATATCAGGCAAAGAATGGGAATTTGGAGGGTCTGAGTCTCGTCTTGTCAAAGGTAAACAAAGGGGTCATCCACAAGTCATATGTAGGTCATGTGGGGAAGGGTGATTCTTCGCATTAAGAGATTTGGGGGGACATCAAAAGGGACTATGGGGTTTCTTGGCCATTGTATTTCTGTCTTATTATTTGTGCAGGAGCACAAGGCTTAGGCAAAGTTTAACACTGTCAAATGTCACCATTATCATTGTTTTTCTGGTGTCTGGTTGGTTATTCAAAATACAGTATCTTTGGGCAGATTGCTTAATTTTTCAGAGCTTCAGTTTTCTCATCAGCAAAATGGGGGTAATTAGAATAACAACAGATTATTCACTAAGACACTGAGAAGATTAAATGACCTAATGATAATACAAGTGCCTCATAGCTGTAAATACTGTAGAAATGTTACTCGTTATTTTTTATTATCATTATTAGTGGCTCCATGGGCTCTGTTGCCACGACTTTGTTGCGGTTGTCGTTCTTCTTCTAACACTTTTTAAAAAGGATTTTATTTATTTATTTAAGATAGAAAGTGAGAGAGCACGAATGGGGCGGGGAGAGGTAGAGAGAGAAGCAGGCTCCCCACTGAGCAGGGAGCCCCACAGGGGGCTCGATCCCAGGACTCTGGGACCATGACCTGAGCCGAAGGCAGATGCTTCATTGATTGGGCCACCCAGGCGCCCCCTCTTCCTCCACTTTAATAAGGATACATATCATCTGAGGCAGCAAAAGGGGGAAGGCATCAGACATTTATGAAATGAGTATCAGGTGCAATTCTCGGCAAAAAAATGCCAAGATGTGTAGTGTCCCCATATTACAAAGAAGGAAACTGAGGCTCGGTGAGGGTGTGTGCCTAAGTGCAGACGTGATGAAAGGAGATGGGACAGGTTTAGAAGTGTTGGGCTTGATTCTGTTTCTCACCAAGTACATGGAACATGAACGGGTCTGTGCAGTTTAAACAGCCCACATTTATTGAGGGAATACGAAAGAGGGGTAGAGAAAGGGACACCTCAGCTACGGATGCATGTGAATAATTGATTTTAGTTTATTCTGGAAGCAGTGAGATTGTTCTCCTCTATAGTTTTCTTTGAAAAAGGCAAAGAAAATGATAGAGAGAGAGAGAGAGAGACCCAACCCATCAAGCCCATATTGCAAGTTGGCTGCCAGCTATGGTTTTTTTTTTTTTAAATAAAATAAAAATGTTCGGTTGTAGGGTTTTTTTTCCCCCCTTTTGGAGAGATACAGGAATTGCAAAGAGAGTGCCAGACAGCACTAGCATATGCTTATTTTTCTAACTCAATGTGGGCAGCCTTTCTTAAACATTTTGTATAAATATATTTATTCTCCCACTGAGACCTTGCCTGCCAGGTTCAGGAACAACTGAGTAAGCAGATGAGTTATAAACGGAGGGAAGAAAAGGAGGGATTGCCATGGAAATGCTGATGGCCCCTTGATTCCAGCTGGGTACGTTGCCCCGGTATAATAAATTAGTAGTTGAGGCGTTGATGATAAATCTGCAGTGGTTTTCATATTCAAAGTAAAAGATATTTTACTCTGTCTTTGCTGGAGATGTAGTCGGAAAGCAAGGAAATGTTGACATCCGGTGGGCAGGATTGAAAAAAAACACACATACAAAAACCCTTTGGTGCGCAACCCACATTTGCAAGCTGTCTGCATTTCTTGTATTGGCCTCAGCTTTGACAAATGTAAAAAAGTCACTAATATTTTGACACTCTCCCTGCCCAAGTCTGATACCAGCTGGCTGCGAAGCCACATACTCATTGTTCTGCTGGATTTTAAAGACTGGGTTCCAGCCAAAGGACTGGACTGGATCCATTCATTCATTTTCAAGACTGAAGTCGCAGCTTAACTGTAATGACCATTTCTCAACTCAATCTGGAAACCTCTTCCAAACCCAACAGATGCCTGAGAGGCAAATGTGCATTTGGATTGGAAACCACTCTCTCAGATAAAGAAACAAAAGGTGATCTTTGAATCTGAAAGCAATTCCTTGTTTTGAAAGCAATTAATATTCTGTATATTGATTATGTCTTAAACTTTTATTTAAAAAAGTTCTCATGCTTTTAGAACCTTTGTAAAAATGTTACTTTTGCCACTTTAAGTGAAAATGAAAATTTAAATTGCAAATAGAGTATGACAACAATTATGGAAAAATATGCCCAGAAAAAAAATTGGAAGAAAACACCCAAAATGTCAAAAATGTTAACAGGGAAGATCTTTAAGGTTATGGTGAGTTTTTTTCTTTCTACTTTTATGTACTTTTCTTCTATAGTAAGTTTTACTTTTGTAATTGGGAGGAAAAAAAAAAAAGAAAAACCATTTGTTCCCTTGAAACATGCTCTCTTTCTTTTGCCCTTACTGTATTTTCAACTCTGGTGACCATATTGTTCTAGTAATCATAAGCAACTATTGTGAAAATATGCTCCTGCCGTGGAAAATAAAACCACTCTATAATCTACAAAAAATATCTTTGCTTTCTACTTCTAAAAAAAATGCTCCCCTGCTGTGTGTTCCTGCTGTCCCATTTTTCCAGTCACTTAATAATTAGAGACATTAACCCTGATCACTTGCAAATTTTCCATTTAAATTTATTTTCAGGTAAGCAGATGCTTGGGAAAATTGCCATCATAGGGCTATAGGAGAAAGGGATTTATAGCTTGATCCTGAAATCATTTGAGGGGATTATTTCCAAGGCATGGTGAGATGTCAGAGTAATCTTCGAGAAATAATTTGTATTAACATTTAACATAAATGTAATTCATTGTGTCCTGTGCGCCAGATACTGCGTGAAGGACTTGTATGGACTATTTCATGTGAGCCTCAGACAGCTATTTAAACTATACACCTTACACCTTCCTCATATGCACTTCAACTGAGGAAGCTGATACTTGGATGGATTAAAATTTGAACCTACATCAGTTTGATTCCAGACTTTGTGTTGCTCACCCACAAGCTATTGGGTTCTGCCATCAGAGAGACTTGCCTTTTGATCTCTGTGCTTCCCCTTAAAACCCGGTGGCGTCAGCCAGTCCCTGTGCCTCTTTAAGTCCCAGTTTTCCTGTCAGTAAAATGGGGACCCTAAAGTCGAGGACATGGGACAGTTGCAAGAATTAAAGTAGTTAATGCCATCAACATCGACTGGAGAAAAAACCTCTCTGATTCCAGGGCATCCCTTCCAAGTAAAAACTACTGAAAATGAACACAGAGATAGGCATCTTTGGAAATGTGTCTCTATCCTGCCTGTACAAATTTGACAGCATTTCTCCACAGCCTGTAGCCATATTCAACCCTCTGGCTTGCACAGCACTGATTAAAAAACAGACTGCCAGCAGTCATCTCTGATTGCCTACCATGGAAGTGCTGCTCGTCTCTTCCTCCACCCACTGTCCCATGCACTATTCATGAGTTCTACAACATTCCAAACTTTAATTTCCGCAGATTAATTCTCACTAATTATGCACCATGTGAACCTTTGCAGGAGAATTCTACTGGATGCTCTTCCATCCTGAGGCAGGGAAGGGCAATGTCGAATCGTTTTCTGATTTCAAGTGGAAAACAAACTAATTATGTGGAAATATGATAATAGATTACGCTGCAGGGACCAGTCCTCTGTAGGCTTCAGAATGTTTGCTTATGATCGGCTCCTTGTGTTATTTCTTCCGGGAGGAGCTGCCCTTTCATAATGCATCAACATTATTGACTGGCCTGTGATTCCATACTTGGAGTTAAGATAATTTGCATAATTGTATATTACTTCCGTCTGGTGGAAACAAACAAGATGTTCGGGTGCTAATGATCAAGCAGGCAGCAGTGGCTGCTGGGAAAAATAGCATTAGTAAAGTCCAAAAAAATAAGAAATAGCAGTCTCTCTCTGGCGTCTTTCACCACCTTCCTTTGACCTAGCTCTCTATTCCACTTGGCCACAGGCGTTGTTATTTTTATGTCTGTCCAAGCTTAGGAGGTGGCCTGGGCTAGGCATTTTTTCCAAATCTGTAAAAATATAAAGCATCCTTAGGCTGTGAATTTTCATACTTGTTTGTGTTTGTTTAGGTCATTTCTTCTGCTTGGAATGTCTTCCCTCTTCTCTCTGGCAAATGCATCTTATCCTTCAAAATCCAGCTCAAATGCTGCTCTCCTTTTGATGTCCTCCAACTTTCCCAGTTAATATGCGTTGTACTCTAAATAAACAAATATCAAATGAGCACAATAGGCGCTCAAAAAATTCATTCTCACTCATTTGCTTAACAGATTTTGATCTGTACAATTTGCGGGCTCTACTCTAGGAACTCAAGATAGAGTGAACAAATAAGAAAAGAATCTTCTTTTCCTTGATTTCTTCAGTGCTCCTCTTCTCTGTAGCAATTCATTATCTCTCTTTAGCAATTATTTATTCTGCCTTGTAGTACACTTGATGGACAGGGTCATAGCTTACTTATCTGTATAACTCCATAGCCAGGCACACAGTAAGAGCTAAATAAATGTTTGCGAATAGACTTGAAGTTTCAAGAGAGTGGATCATGCAAACTGTTTGATGAATGACACCAGGGATACAGATTGGGTACCTTACTTGCCAGCTCCACGTGATTTGCAGTGGCTGCGTGAAATACTGTGAAAAGGATTTTGAGGCTGCATATCTTACTGGAAAAATTTTCTGTGATTGATTAATCATGTCTGCAATGGTACTAATGAGGAGTAGAAAACCGCATGTCACGTATTTGCATTTTTGTTATAGATATTTAACCTTGGGCATCTTTAAAAGGCTCAATGGGTATAGGTAAGTGGGTTTCATGGGTGGAGCTGATGAATTTATCAGGTTGCATACAGTTCAAGGGTTAAACAGGTAATGATCTACCAGGAAGATTGTGATATTGTGGTTTTGAACATTAAACCCTTGAAATGAAACATTTTAATTTACTTTTTAGGAAATAATACCTGCCATTATTGGGCTAGGCACCATCCATATATTTTCCCACTTAATTTGTCTTAGCAGCACTGCACATTAGGTCACTTTTATCCCATTTTACAGATGTAGAAACTGAAGCTCAGAAACTTGGTCAGGGTGACAAGGTTGTGAATGGCAAATTCAAAATTCAATTCAATTTATCCTGACTCTATAGTTTATGCTTAAAAAAAACTGTCCTCAATACAAACTTTCGTTTAATTCTAGACTAAAGCGTACTGCTTTGCACTTCTGAGACAGGAGCCCCTTCGACCTCGCAGATAATAGGTCAAACGTATGTGAAGTACTCCGATGATTGTGGTCTTGGTGGTATTAGAGGTTCAGGGACCCTGTGGGGGGGGGCGCTTGGGCAGACAGATTGAAGGGGAAGGTGGCTTCAAAGGAGAGGTTGAATGTGAAAGAGAACTTCTTTTGTTGCATGTGTTTTGCATGCCAGGCATTGGGTCACATGCTGAATGAGTTTCTTGAAGATCTTTTAGGGATGAGCATTACTAGCTCCAGTTCTCAGAATAAGAAAATACAGGTTCATTAACAACATTAATAGCAAGAAGGGCATTGTTTATTCTGCCTGTCCCATATTGCATCTTCTGCCTGGCACAAGTCAGAGTCTAAGTAAACAGATAAATACATAGAAATATGTTTTTGTGATGGTTAATAAGAAGTAAAGCAGACTGTAAATCGGACTCTGTTCAGCTCCAAAACCTGTGTTGTTTCTGTCATGCCAGGCTGCCGTTGGGAAGTTTAAAATGTGCTTAAGACTTTGAAACCAGCTCCATTTTTCAAGAATAACTTCTTACACAACTGCCTTAATGCAGCTGGCCCTTTGGAAAAGAAATATTTATAAGAAGGCTTGGCAGGTTCCTTGGACATTAAATATCTCTTACAAAATAATATTTTGATGGATTACATGTAAATGAATCAGAAACATATGGCTTCCATTTCCTGTAGAATGCACACACGGAATGTTTTCATGTGTTTGGCAAAATGGATTTTCCTGAATGGCACCTCCAAGTGCCCCTCCCTTTTCATCTCTCAGTGCCTTATATCCACAAGGACTGGAAGGTCTTCTAAGAATCCCACAAAAACCCGAAGCCTTCTCTCTCTGCTTCTGACTCCACAATCCTCCTTAGGTTATTTTCCCTTTGATTTCCAACAGCAAAGGCAGCCGCTATTCCATAGGGCACACTGCTGGCCTGCCTGGGGCTGCTCTGGAACACGAGTCTCTCATCCTAATAGATACCCGCCTACTTACCTTGGCAACGTTGACCTCTCAGTCATTGCAAGCAAAGAGACTGCCTTTTCATGTATACAAGGTTAGGTCACGCAAACTTTATAATATAAATGTATACATATTTTGAGACTTTTTAAGAAAGAGTCTTTGTGCCTAGAGGCATTTCATCTTTAAAAAATCCACTAGACTGGACACAATTCGATATTTATTTACAACAGATAAAAGCTGTTCTGTAGCCTGCGGAGTGTGAAATGCACCCATCATGACTGCATAGCAAGATTAGTAACCACAGCGTACACTCTTGTGTAGCTGCAGGACAGACTGATGACCAGCTGAACCACAAAGAAAGTCAAGGGTGCCCAGGCAGGGTTTCGAAGGGCTTTGTATATCTATTCTCAAAAGCTGGTATCTAAATTGCAATGGTTGACCTTAATATTCAGCTTAGATCAATGAAAAAGTAAGGTATCTATAGTTAGTGATTTATAATTATAAAGTGAATTATAATTATTATAATTATATAATTATATTTTTATTATATTTATAATTATATAATTATATAATATTTATAATCATGATTATTATAATTATAAAGGAGTTATTGTAACTCCTTTAAGCCAAGACAGGAAATAGGATCCTATTCAAATTACAAAAGCAACAACTTCAAAAGAAAGTGTGTGTGGGGGGGGTTTCACCTGAGTCTCTGGATATCACACTCCGTTGCCTCAGGGATCAAGGTAAATGAGTAACATAGTTAGGACGAAGGTCAATCAGGTTTGTTGGGAGCTGTGAGAAGCAGGAGTGAGCAAGATCCCCTTGTGGCACACTCAAATTCATCATTTTTACAGCACTAGTTGCGGATGTATCTTTGAATCACAAAAATGAATACATCTTTCTATACCTGGTTTTGAACCTCTGTGGGCAGTCATTTCTGGGCAAACCATTTCTCTTACATCTGCAAAAATTCCCTCTCCTTTCCACCTTCATCTCCTTCCTCCAACCTGTCTCGACATGCAAATGGAATCCCTGGATTGGCGGTAGGGAGTTGACCTGAATTGAGAAAATTTGCCGGTAGTGAAGTTCTGCCAGATTCCAGATTGGCTTTCTATCCCCTTTCCTACTCCTTATCTTTCTCTTCTCTCATATAATTCCTGTTTTCATGAAAAGAACCTGATTCTGTTGAAAGTGATGTGATTTATACCACCCAAAGGGAGTTTAGGTTGGAAGCAAGAAAGTGCCAGAATCATGTTTTCAGGTTGATGGGCAACTCTGGAGTATAAAAGAGAGCAGGAGAAAAGGTCAGTAATAATGGAAGTGAAGAGAAAGAGCAGAAGACACTTGAATAAAGTAAATTTAACAAAAAGAATATATTTTTAGCTGTTTGCTTAGGTTATTTTCAATTTATTATAGATCCACATCAGGTAATTATCACATATTCTCTGTAGCATTTGTCTGGAAAAGTATCACATCCTGTCTCATAGAATTGCCTCATACAAAGGCTGAGATCACTGGCTTTGGAGTCATGTATCTGTGTTCAAATCCTGGATCCCCAGACTTTTCTACGGTCACGTTGTTTATTCCATCAGAGCATGTTACTTGGTATTTATTAAAAATATTTATTAAATAGTTCTTTTGTGCACATTAGATTTTACAAAGCACCTTTACATCCTTTGTCTCGTGTATCCTACAATACACTTGTCAGACAGAAAGGGAAAAAGTAAGTAATGTCATTGTTCCCGTATGAGAAATGTGAACATGGAAGTCCATAGAATTGCTTCGGGTCACAAAGCTACTAAGGGGCAGAGTTGAGACTAGGAATCCATACCACCTAATTCTTAGCCTACTTTTCCCCCCATGATACTTCACCAAAAAAAAACTGGATTAAAAAGCGAGGATGAGTCTGCTTATCCAGTAAAATGAATGTGACACAAAGGATTTGAGGATATGTGAAATAGTGAAAATAATTTTTGCATGGAAAATGATTCATCATTTTTGTTAGAAGGAAAAGTGTAGGGACGCCTGGGTGGCTCAGTTGGTGAAGCGTCTGCCTTCGGCTCAGATCCTGGGATCGAGTCCCACATTGGGCTCCGTGCTCAGCGGGAAGCCTGCTTCTCCCTCTGCCTGCTGCTCTCCCTGCTTGTGCTCTCTCTCCCCACCCTCTGACAAATAAATACAATCTTTAAATAAAAAGAAAAGAAAAAATGTATCTATACACCATTTTCCAGAGAACTGCATTGTGGAATCAGCAATCAGAAAGCAAGCTCGGTTATAGATACTATGATTCATTGCACTTGGAATGAATTAAGCTCACAGTAATAAAATGGTCCAATGATAATAGCGAAATTATCTGCAAAGGCATTGAACTGAATGTTTGTGTCCCCCTAAAATTTATATGTTGAAGCCCTGCCCCGCAAGGTGATGGTAATAAGAGGTGGAAACTTTGGGAGCTACCTAGGTTTAGATATGGTAATGAGGATGGCACTCCCAGGGTGGGAATAATGCCCTAGTAACAAGCGGAAGAGACACCAGAGCTTATCCACCTCGTGAAGATAGAGGGAGAAGGCGTCTGTCTTCAAGTCAGGAATACAGCCTTTACCAAGAATTGAATCTGTCATAACCTTGATCTTGAACTTCTCAGCCTCTAGAATTGTGAGAAATAGGTTTCTGTTGTTTAAGCCCCTTGGTCTATCTACTGTATTCTATTATAGCAGCCTGATGTGACTAAGACAGGCATCTTGCAGAATATAAAATGCCTTCAGATTTTTATGATAGAAAATTTTATCAGAGAAGCAAATTTATAAAAATAATTAGAAAGTCTACAGTGAAAAATAGAAGTATTGAAATTAAGAGGTTAATAGGGTTTACAGCAGATTTGACACAGAAGAAGAGAGAATACTTAACTGGAAAAAAAAAGTTAGTGGAAAAGAAGAAAAATACAAAAAGAAAAAGTAATAGAAAATGTACAAAAGAGCATAAAGGGATATGGAAATGAAGGGAAGTTCTCGCTTATGTATAGACGCCTAGTAGGAGAGGGGAAGAAGGTAGAGGAAAAGAATTATGGGCTAAGAATTGTTCAAAACTTACAAAAGACATCAAGCCACAGAAATTGAAGAAAACTGTAAATCTCAAGAAATGTTAATACAGAGAATTTCGGTAAATGTTTCATGCACTCTTCATAGCAAACTGCTGAAAATCCAAAGAAAAAATCTTAACAGTCAGACAAAAAAAAAAAAAAGATACATATTACTCTCAAAGGAACAATAAGGTTGATGGCTAATTTAAAAAAAATTATTAAGGCATAATTGAAGTACACTATATTGCTCATATTTAAAATGCACAATTAGATCAGTTTCAACATACATTTATACCAGTGAACAAATCACCACAATAAAGATTCTAAACATTTCTGTCACTCCTACAAGTTCTTTGTGCCCTTTGTAATCTAATTATCCCTCTACCCTATCCCCAGGCAACAACTGATTTGCTTCCTGTCACTACAAATTAGTTTGGATACTTCCCGATTTTTTATATGGATGGAACAATGTAGTCTTTTTTTTTTTTTTTTGCTTGTCTTCTTTTACTCAGCATAGGAATTTTGATAGTCATTCACGCTGTTGCTTGTGTAAAGAGTTAATTCCTTTTATTTGATGAGTAGTGCTTCACTGCGTGAATATGCCGCTGCTTGTTAATCCAGTCACCTGTCGATGGACACCTGGACTATTCTTAGCTTCTTTCTATTACAAATAAAGCTGCTATGAACATCTGCATAAGAGTCTTTGTGTGCACATATGTTTTTAATTCTCCTGGGTAAATACCTATCAGGGAAGTGGTTGCCTTCCATGGTAGGTATATGTATAAAGTTTTAAGAAATGGTCAAACTCTTCTCTAAACTTGTACCATTTTCTGTTCCCAGCAACAGTGAAACAGAATTCTACCCATGAACAATAGCACCAACACTTGATCGGGTTAGGTTTATAAAATGTTTTAGTCTTCTGCATGGGTTTGTAGTATAATGGATGGTTTGGGTTTGGATATCCTAGACACTTAATGACGTTGAGAATGTTTTCAAATGCCTACTGACAATTAATATATCTTTGTTCGTAAAGTGCCTGTTTAAATCACTGTCCATTTTCTTAATGGGATGTTTGTCTTATTATGATTTGCAAGAATTCATTAAATATTCTTGGTAGAAGTCCTTTGGTATATGTGTTCCAAATATTCTATCAGCGTTTGTGACTTGCCTTTTGGCTTTCTTAATAAGATATTTTAAAGAGCAAAACTTTTAAATTTTAATGAAGTCTGATTTATCATTTCTTACTTTTTTGGCTCATGTGATTTATATTCTAAGAAAACTTTGCCTTGCCCCAAACCTGCAAAGATTTTCGCCTATGCTTTAGAAGTCTTATAGTCTTAGTTTTACATTTAATTCTGTGGTCTGTTTTGAGTACATTTTGTATAGGGAGTAAGAGTTGATGTTTACTTCCTTTTTTTCAAGTTTTTATTTAAATTCCAGTTAGTTAACAGGCAGTGTAAAATTAGTAGAATTTAGGGGCGCCTGGGTGGCTCAGTCGTTAAGTGTCTGCCTTCGGCTCAGGGTGTGATCCCGGCGTTCTGGGATCGAGCCCCACATCAGGCTCCTCCGCTATGAGCCTGCTTCTTCCTCTCCCACTCCCCCTGCTTGTGTTCCCTCTCTCGCTGGCTGTCTCTCTCTCTGTTCTCTGTCAGATAAATAAATAAAATCTTTAAAAAAATTAGTAGAATTTAGTAATTCATCACTTATAGACTACCCAGTGCTCATCCCACGTGCCCTCCTTGATAAGCATCACCTGTTTAACCCATCCCTCTGCCCACCTCCACTCCAGTAAACCTCAGTTTGTTCTCTATACTTGAGAGTCTGTTTTCTGGCCGGTCCCTCTTTTGTCTTCCTATGTTCATCTTTGTTTTTTTTTTTAAAGATTTTATTATTTATTCGACAGAGATAGAGACAGCCAGCGAGAGAGGGAACACAAGCAGGGGGAGTGGGAGAGGAAGAAGCAGGCTCATAGCAGAGGAGCCTGATGTGGGGCTCGATCCCATAACCCCGGGATCACGCCCTGAGCCGAAGGCAGACGCTTAACCGCTGTGCCACCCAGGCACCCCAAAACTGCTTTGTTTTTTAAATTCCTCATATGAGTGAACTCATATGGTCTTGTCTTTCTGTGACTGACTTATTTTGCTTAGCGTTCTACTCCCCCACTCCATCTACATCATTGCAAATGGCAAGATTTCATTATTTTTTAATGGCTGAGTAATATTCCATTGTGTGTATATCCCACCTCTTCTTCATCCATTTATCTGTTGATGGGCATTTGGGCCCTTTCCATAATTTGGCTCTTGTTGATAATGCTACTAGTATTTACTTCTTTATGGGTAGCTAGTTGATTTAGCACCATTTGTTGAAACGACTTTCCTTTTCTTATTGAATTGCCTTGATATCTTTGTCAGAAATCTCTTGACCATATATGTTTAGATATATATCTGTAGTCATTATTCTGTTACCTTGATATATGTGTCAATCTTTTAGTCAGTACCAAACCGTATTAAATACTGGAGCTTTGGAGTAAGTCTTGAAATCAGATAATTCAAGTTCCCCAACTTTGTTCTTCATTTTTAAAATTGTTTTGGCTATTCTAGCTCCTTTGCAGTTCCACATTGGTATTACAATGAGCTTGCTAATTTCTACAAAAGAGACTTGTGGGAATTTTGATTAGAATTGTGTAGAGTATCCTGATCGATTTGGTGAAAATTAGCTAAGAGATGCTAGATTATAGGGAGCCATCTGTATAGTGTTAAGAGAAAATAATTGCCCATGTAGAATTACAGTCACGTGAAAATATCCTTCTAAAATAAGGGCGAAATTAAAACATAGTCCAATAAACCTATTGAGATTATCCATGCCAATGCTTGAAGTTAAAAGTAGGGAAGAAGATGTATCATACAAATATTTATCATAAGAATGATAGTACGGTTATACTAATATCAGACAAAGTAGGTTACAAGGCAAAGAGTGTTGATAGAGGTAAACGGAGTTTTTTTGTAACTGTATAAAGGGGTGGGGTAAATCCACCTGTAAGATGTCACNGTTCTCTGGAGGTCAGCAGACAACAATAAGCAGATGGGATCTGGATGAGATAGTTGAGCTGATATTGACAATTCAGTCTTTTTTAACAGGCAATGATCTCTTGTACTTTGGTGCCTTTGCACACACCAGTGACTCTGCTGAGAACGCTTTTTCCTTCTCTACTTGATTAACTCCTCCTAATTCTTCAAAAATAATTATACACAGCTACTGGGTGAGTAGTGGTATTGTATGTAAAGCACATTACACATCCTTTCCTTAGTGTGCTAGTCGGGACTCTTGGTTGCAAATAATAGAAATCTAAGCCAAACGGGCTTAAACAAAACAGAGCTTTTAATGACTCATGATAGAGGGATGGTTCTTGTCAGGGGTCTGCCTCTTTCTCTGTTGGCTTCTGTCTTACATTAGCCCTGCCACCAGCAGCTCCCAGCTTACACACTACCATTTCACTGAAAAAGAGCTCTACTGATTAATTCCTGCAGAAGTTCCAGGGCCAGTTTGGGTCATGTGTACATCGCTGAGCCAGTCTCTCTATGGGATAGGAAGACATTCTTACCGGACAGGGCTGGATCCTAAGTCCACCCTGGAGCCCAGAGGTGACTTTATACTTCATGATAGTGTTTGTTTGATTGTGTTTCCCACTGCAGTGACAGCTTTGCAAGGGCTTACTGAATTTACAAATCCCATGGGAGCACGTGGAAGTAGCAGAGAGCTGNAGCTGATAACGTAGCCTGGAAAACATATGAACCAGAAACTGATGGGAATAAAAGAAATAGTTAGATCTAGAATTACAGTGGGAAATTTAATTTAATTTTAATTTATTTTATTGTTAAGTTTTAAATTTTAATTCCATTATTGTTAACATGCAGTGTTATATTAGTTTTAGCTGTACAATACAGTGATTCAGCAATTCCATACGTTACTCAGTGTTCATCACAGTAAGTGTGCTCTTTAGTACCCACCACCTATTTCACTCATCCTCCCATCCTATAGTGGGAAATTTTAAGTAAACCCTTCTTATTAAATTATAGAAGATGCAGACAAAAAGAAGCAGGTATAGGGAATAAATAATACAATATGGTTATCACTGTTACCTAAATGACTTATATAATACACTGAGTAGAATTCATGCCTCCAGCCAGGAACACTCCCAATGGTTCCAGCCAGGAGGCCCTACCACAGTCAGTCAGCCAGTATTGACAATAGAACTTATCTGATGGTAGTATATTATCTCTCATCATCTTTCCCAGTGGCTGACTGGAGCTGATGCTGTGATATCTGTGTTCTGTGCAGAGTCAAGGCACAGTCCCTTAAGCCTTTAAGGGAGTTTGAGGATGAATACAAATGATCTGTGTGACATCCCATCATGGTGATGGGCAATAGAAAGTATTAATGCCAGGTCTCATGTTTCAGTTGGAACAAGAGTGTTAACTAAAGCCTGCATAATGCAAAGAACGTGGGCTTGGGAATCCGACATACTTGGTTCAAGTTCCAGAACCACCACAGCCCAGCCTCAATATCAACTGTGTAATGTTTCTGAGGCTTTGTTTCTTCATCATGAAATACGAATAATAATAGCTGTAATGATTACCTGCAGAGGGACAGGCTGGGCTCTAGAACGTGCTAGACCAGCTTCATAAAGACACTTGGTGAGATTAAAGATAAACATGATTCTCTTGCTGATCTTTAAGACCTAACGCACAGAGATCAGCAATCTGACGATTTCAGCCAATTCATTGCAGGTATAGCAGAAATAGTATGTTAATATCTTTGTGTAGTTACTTAAATGTTTTTAGGACGTGAAAAGAAATGAAGAGGAAAATTCTAGGCCAGATGCTAAAGTTCTCAAATCAAGAAGCGTTCTCTGGAGGTCAGCAGACAACAATAAGCAGATGGGATCTGGATGAGATAGTTGAGCTGATATTGACAATTCAGTCTTTTTTAACAGGCAATGATCTCTTGTACTTTGGTGCCTTTGCACACACCAGTGACTCTGCTGAGAACGCTTTTTCCTTCTCTACTTGATTAACTCCTCCTAATTCTTCAAAAATAATTATACACAGCTAC
>NC_048219.1:34633406-34690994 GCF_002007445.2 Ailuropoda melanoleuca | reverse complement strand
AGAGAGGGAACACAAGCAGGGGGAGTGGGAGAGGAAGAAGCAGGCTCATAGCAGAGGAGCCTGATGTGGGGCTCGATCCCATAACCCCGGGATCACGCCCTGAGCCGAAGGCAGACGCTTAACCGCTGTGCCACCCAGGCACCCCAAAACTGCTTTGTTTTTTAAATTCCTCATATGAGTGAACTCATATGGTCTTGTCTTTCTGTGACTGACTTATTTTGCTTAGCGTTCTACTCCCCCACTCCATCTACATCATTGCAAATGGCAAGATTTCATTATTTTTTAATGGCTGAGTAATATTCCATTGTGTATATATCCCACCTCTTCTTCATCCATTTATCTGTTGATGGGCATTTGGGCCCTTTCCATAATTTGGCTCTTGTTGATAATGCTACTAGTATTTACTTCTTTATGGGTAGCTAGTTGATTTAGCACCATTTGTTGAAACGACTTTCCTTTTCTTATTGAATTGCCTTGATATCTTTGTCAGAAATCTCTTGACCATATATGTTTAGATATATATCTGTAGTCATTATTCTGTTACCTTGATATATGTGTCAATCTTTTAGTCAGTACCAAACCGTATTAAATACTGGAGCTTTGGAGTAAGTCTTGAAATCAGATAATTCAAGTTCCCCAACTTTGTTCTTCATTTTTAAAATTGTTTTGGCTATTCTAGCTCCTTTGCAGTTCCACATTGGTATTACAATGAGCTTGCTAATTTCTACAAAAGAGACTTGTGGGAATTTTGATTAGAATTGTGTAGAGTATCCTGATCAATTTGGTGAAAATTAGCTAAGAGATGCTAGATTATAGAGAGCCATCTGTATAGTGTTAAGAGAAAATAATTGCCCATGTAGAATTACAGTCACGTGAAAATATCCTTCTAAAATAAGGGCGAAATTAAAACATAGTCCAATAAACCTATTGAGATTATCCATGCCAATGCTTGAAGTTAAAAGTAGGGAAGAAGATGTATCATACAAATATTTATCATAAGAATGATAGTACGGTTATACTAATATCAGACAAAGTAGGTTACAAGGCAAAGAGTGTTGATAGAGGTAAACGGAGTTTTTTTGTAACTGTATAAAGGGGTGGGGTAAATCCACCTGTAAGATGTCACAATTCTAAATTTGTATATAGCTGATAACGTAGCCTGGAAAACATATGAACCAGAAACTGATGGGAATAAAAGAAATAGTTAGATCTAGAATTACAGTGGGAAATTTAATTTAATTTTAATTTATTTTATTGTTAAGTTTTAAATTTTAATTCCATTATTGTTAACATGCAGTGTTATATTAGTTTTAGCTGTACAATACAGTGATTCAGCAATTCCATACGTTACTCAGTGTTCATCACAGTAAGTGTGCTCTTTAGTACCCACCACCTATTTCACTCATCCTCCCATCCTATAGTGGGAAATTTTAAGTAAACCCTTCTTATTAAATTATAGAAGATGCAGACAAAAAGAAGCAGGTATAGGGAATAAATAATACAATATGGTTATCACTGTTACCTAAATGACTTATATAATACACTGAGTAGAATTCATGCCTCCAGCCAGGAACACTCCCAATGGTTCCAGCCAGGAGGCCCTACCACAGTCAGTCAGCCAGTATTGACAATAGAACTTATCTGATGGTAGTATATTATCTCTCATCATCTTTCCCAGTGGCTGACTGGAGCTGATGCTGTGATATCTGTGTTCTGTGCAGAGTCAAGGCACAGTCCCTTAAGCCTTTAAGGGAGTTTGAGGATGAATACAAATGATCTGTGTGACATCCCATCATGGTGATGGGCAATAGAAAGTATTAATGCCAGGTCTCATGTTTCAGTTGGAACAAGAGTGTTAACTAAAGCCTGCATAATGCAAAGAACGTGGGTTTGGGAATCCGACATACTTGGTTCAAGTTCCAGAACCACCACAGCCCAGCCTCAATATCAACTGTGTAATGTTTCTGAGGCTTTGTTTCTTCATCATGAAATACGAATAATAATAGCTGTAATGATTACCTGCAGAGGGACAGGCTGGGCTCTAGAACGTGCTAGACCAGCTTCATAAAGACACTTGGTGAGATTAAAGATAAACATGATTCTCTTGCTGATCTTTAAGACCTAACGCACAGAGATCAGCAATCTGACGATTTCAGCCAATTCATTGCAGGTATAGCAGAAATAGTATGTTAATATCTTTGTGTAGTTACTTAAATGTTTTTAGGACGTGAAAAGAAATGAAGAGGAAAATTCTAGGCCAGATGCTAAAGTTCTCAAATCAAGAAGCATTCTCTGGAGGTCAGCAGACAACAATAAGCAGATGGGATCTGGATGAGATAGTTGAGCTGATATTGACAATTCAGTCTTTTTTAACAGGCAATGATCTCTTGTACTTTGGTGCCTTTGCACACACCAGTGACTCTGCTGAGAACGCTTTTTCCTTCTCTACTTGATTAACTCCTCCTAATTCTTCAAAAATAATTATACACAGCTACTGGGTGAGTAGTGGTATTGTATGTAAAGCACATTACACATCCTTTCCTTAGTGTGCTAGTCGGGACTCTTGGTTGCAAATAATAGAAATCTAAGCCAAACGGGCTTAAACAAAACAGAGCTTTTAATGACTCATGATAGAGGGATGGTTCTTGTCAGGGGTCTGCCTCTTTCTCTGTTGGCTTCTGTCTTACATTAGCCCTGCCACCAGCAGCTCCCAGCTTACACACTACCATTTCACTGAAAAAGAGCTCTACTGATTAATTCCTGCAGAAGTTCCAGGGCCAGTTTGGGTCATGTGTACATCGCTGAGCCAGTCTCTCTATGGGATAGGAAGACATTCTTACCGGACAGGGCTGGATCCTAAGTCCACCCTGGAGCCCAGAGGTGACTTTATACTTCATGATAGTGTTTGTTTGATTGTGTTTCCCACTGCAGTGACAGCTTTGCAAGGGCTTACTGAATTTACAAATCCCATGGGAGCACGTGGAAGTAGCAGAGAGCTGGGATTAGGTTGGTAGGAGCAAGCGATGCAGTGGTTGGGGGAAGAGACTCTGGAGTCTGACTGCCTAGGTTAGAATTCAGGATCTGCCACTAACTGGTTCTGTCCGCTTGTGTTAGCCACTTATTCTTTCTGTACTTGTTTCTTCTCTAAAATAGGAATGATAATAGTTAACAATAATGCCTTCGTCATAGGCATACATAGTGTGTATTAAATGAATTACTACATGCAGAGTGCTTAGAATGGTGCCTGGTACTTTTTATTATATATATAATTTTAATAATTTTCTTAACATATTTACCATAATTTTCTTCACATATTCTTGGAATCTAGCATAGTTTCTGGCCCATAATATGCATTAACATGTTTTTAGTGAATAAACATTATTTGCTCTTCCTAGCGATTCTATGAATTTAGTGTTGTGATTCCCATTTTACAGATGAAGAAAAGTGAGACAGAGAGAGGTAAAATAACTTGTTCAAGGTCATACAGCTACTGGTTGTGTAGGACAGGATTGATCTCAGGTCTGTCCGACCGCAGAATCTGGGCTCATAGAAACCCCATTAATTGCTCTAAAGACTTAGCTTCATTGTTGTCTGTTGTGGGAGAATTTCCTTAGTGCTAGCATCTGCCATGGTGAGAGAGGTCCCCTCCTTTGTATTTTCCCTATTGCCTGTCTGTGCACCTGAGAGTATGGTGAGTGTCTTGCTTGTCTTTGAATCTCTAGTTTCTATCATGTTGTTAGTTAATTAAGTTAATTGGTAATTAAATTAATGAATGTTAAACAATGATGTGGAAAGATTCTGGGAGTATAAAGAATAAAAGAACCCCTCTTTTACATGAGAAAGATAGCTTTGGAGAGGTTTTTGCTTTTGGAAAGAGAANCAGGGAGGTTTTTGCTTTTGGAAAGAGAACTATGAAGGAAGCTTTACATACGTTTGCTCACCACAGAGAAAGTTGTGCAGGTGGCTACGTAGCAGAACTAGCAGAGGATTCCACTGGCAGAGAGCTTAGAACCTGGAACCTAATTCTTCCCTGTGAACAAGGATGCTGGGCCTCAGAGAGTGGAGGGGACTTGCCCATAGTCTCACAGTCCGGGGAGGGCCAAAATGAGACCCAGTCTTGTGAGCCCCCATTACAGATTCTTTCCACTAGCTCATGTGATGAGTAATTGGGGGCAGTAGAACAGCCCAGGGGAAATAAGAAGCCACTAATCTTATGGAAAGCGTTTAAGCATGAAAATACATTAAATATTTAGCAAATGAAGAAAAATGCACAAAAAACTACAGCAGGAAAAGAGGGAAAAATTTATTAACTTAATATCTATCAGGACAACCTAGTGCTGGGTCTNCACAGTCCGGGGAGGGCCAAAATGAGACCCAGTCTTGTGAGCCCCCATTACAGATTCTTTCCACTAGCTCATGTGATGAGTAATTGGGGGCAGTAGAACAGCCCAGGGGAAATAAGAAGCCACTAATCTTATGGAAAGCGTTTAAGCATGAAAATACATTAAATATTTAGCAAATGAAGAAAAATGCACGAAAAACTACAGCAGGAAAAGAGGGAAAAATTTATTAACTTAATATCTATCAGGACAACCTAGTGCTGGGTCTGGCTTTGGAGCAGGAAAGGAATTTTCAGCTGCTTTTGAGAATAGATTACTTCGCTACTCTGAAACCAATGCAGGCAGATAACAAATCATTTGAACTGTCCAAGAACGCTATAGATCCCAAGACTCCCCTGCCCTTTCCCTTGGATACAGGCTCGGTTGCTTTCTACATGTAGACCCACTCTGGCCCTGCCTAGTGCCAGGGAAAGAACATGCCTGTGGGTCACCCACCTTGACTTCACTACCCTCTAGGCCTATGGCATTGGGCAATCCACATACTCATCCTCTCTGAATCTGGGTTTTCTCACTTATAAAATGGAGCTGTTTACTTTTAAATAAGAGGCTGATAAGGATTAAATCAGACAGACTATATAAAAGTCCTGGGCCAGGGCAGGCCTTCAGCAAATGACAATTTTTATTATGACTTCAAAGATGAAGGTGCCCATAGACAGAAGGTGAGCCCACGTGCTGTGTAAGCAAACCAGCAGATGAGACCGAAGAAAATTGGCTTCAATCACTACTTTCTATAATTTCTCTTCTTTCTCCACTAAAGGTTTCTACACCGTGGGAGGGGGAAAATGTGTTGTGTAGGGTGGCCCCATTTAGGACATTTTATTTTGTCTGATACAAAAAGGGTACCTTCAAGGTCAGAGTGATATCGAGAGTTTGCGGAGGGAATTGAAATCATTTTGGTTAGAAGTTTAAAAAACTGAAGTGTTAGTGTACATTAATTTGACTCTCCTTTGATTTTCTAAAATACCGAATATGGCATATTAGAAGCAGTAGGTATACTCAAAGCTACAGATGAGAAAAGAAGAAAGACCATGAAAAACAGCAGCGGAATAATAAAAGTACAGCATTCAGGGCCCCTTTGTATGGGGTTCTCTAGCCAAATACATTTAATTAGCTCCTTATGGTACAGTATAATTTTTAATATTTATATAGGTTTTCTTAAATCATCAATTAAAACATCTACCTGTCCTTGTGTCTTCATGCTGAGAAGGTAAGAGATACATATTTTATGAGAAAGAAAAGCAAGGGAGAATGAGTTTCACGTCCACGAGAGGTAAACTGGCACACTGCCTAGATGTCGGTGCACAGAGACCTGGGTTTCTGCTTTCATAGGTGCTGTGGCTTCACGGGACCCACCCTCCTCTTTTTGCCTCAGTCTCCTCTTGGAAAATAATGAGAAAGTTAGGATCAGAAGTTAAAAGACTTAAGGCTTTTTTGTTGGAATTCTCCTGTTTGCAAATNATTCTCTGGAGGTCAGCAGACAACAATAAGCAGATGAGATCTGGATGAGATAGTTGAGCTGATATTGACAATTCAGTCTTTTTTAACAGGCAATGATCTCTTGTACTTTGGTGCCTTTGCACACACCAGTGACTCTGCTGAGAACGCTTTTTCCTTCTCTACTTGATTAACTCCTCCTAATTCTTCAAAAATAATTATACACAGCTACCGGGTGAGTGGTGGTATTGTATGTAAAGCACATTACACATCCTTTCCTTAGTGTGCTAGTCGGGACTCTTGGTTGCAAATAATAGAAATCTAAGCCAAACGGGCTTAAACAAAACAGAGCTTTTAATGACTCATGATAGAGGGATGGTTCTTGTCAGGGGTCTGCCTCTTTCTCTGTTGGCTTCTGTCTTACATTAGCCCTGCCACCAGCAGCTCCCAGCTTACACACTACCATTTCACTGAAAAAGAGCTCTACTGATTAATTCCTGCAGAAGTTCCAGGGCCAGTTTGGGTCATGTGTACATCGCTGAGCCAGTCTCTCTATGGGATAGGAAGACATTCTTACCGGACAGGGCTGGATCCTAAGTCTACCCTGGAGCCCAGAGGTGACTTTATACTTCATGATAGTGTTTGTTTGATTGTGTTTCCCACTGCAGTGACAGCTTTGCAAGGGCTTACTGAATTTACAAATCCCATGGGAGCACGTGGAAGTAGCAGAGAGCTGGGATTAGGTTGGTAGGAGCAAGCNGGTAGGAGCAAGTGATGCAGTGGTTGGGGGAAGAGACTCTGGAGTCTGACTGCCTAGGTTAGAATTCAGGATCTGCCACTAACTGGTTCTGTCCGCTTGTGTTAGCCACTTATTCTTTCTGTACTTGTTTCTTCTCTAAAATAGGAATGATAATAGTTAACAATAATGCCTTCGTCATAGGCATACATAGTGTGTATTAAATGAATTACTACATGCAGAGTGCTTAGAATGGTGCCTGGTACTTTTTATTATATATATAATTTTAATAATTTTCTTAACATATTTACCATAATTTTCTTCACATATTCTTGGAATCTAGCATAGTTTCTGGCCCATAATATGCATTAACATGTTTTTAGTGAATAAACATTATTTGCTCTTCCTAGCGATTCTATGAATTTAGTGTTGTGATTCCCATTTTACAGATGAAGAAAAGTGAGACAGAGAGAGGTAAAATAACTTGTTCAAGGTCATACAGCTACTGGTTGTGTAGGACAGGATTGATCTCAGGTCTGTCCGACCGCAGAATCTGGGCTTATAGAAACCCCATTAATTGCTCTAAAGACTTAGCTTCATTGTTGTCTGTTGTGGGAGAATTTCCTTAGTGCTAGCATCTGCCATGGTGAGAGAGGTCCCCTCCTTTGTATTTTCCCTATTGCCTGTCTGTGCACCTGAGAGTATGGTGAGTGTCTTGCTTGTCTTTGAATCTCTAGTTTCTATCATGTTGTTAGTTAATTAAGTTAATTGGTAATTAAATTAATGAATGTTAAACAATGATGTGGAAAGATTCTGGGAGTATAAAGAATAAAAGAACCCCTCTTTTACATGAGAAAGATAGCTTCAGGGAGGTTTTTGCTTTTGGAAAGAGAACTATGAAGGAAGCTTTACATACGTTTGCTCACCACAGAGAAAGTTGTGCAGGTGGCTACGTAGCAGAACTAGCAGAGGATTCCACTGGCAGAGAGCTTAGAACCTGGAACCTAATTCTTCCCTGTGAACAAGGATGCTGGGCCTCAGAGAGTGGAGGGGACTTGCCCATAGTCTCACAGTCCGGGGAGGGCCAAAATGAGACCCAGTCTTGTGAGCCCCCATTACAGATTCTTTCCACTAGCTCATGTGATGAGTAATTGGGGGCAGTAGAACAGCCCAGGGGAAAATAAGAAGCCACTAATCTTATGGAAAGCGTTTAAGCATGAAAATACATTAAATATTTAGCAAATGAAGAAAAATGCACAAAAAACTACAGCAGGAAAAGAGGGAAAAATTTATTAACTTAATATCTATCAGGACAACCTAGTGCTGGGTCTGGCTTTGGAGCAGGAAAGGAATTTTCAGCTGCTTTTGAGAATAGATTACTTCGCTACTCTGAAACCAATGCAGGCAGATAACAAATCATTTGAACTGTCCAAGAACGCTATAGATCCCAAGACTCCCCTGCCCTTTCCCTTGGATACAGGCTCGGTTGCTTTCTACATGTAGACCCACTCTGGCCCTGCCTAGTGCCAGGGAAAGAACATGCCTGTGGGTCACCCACCTTGACTTCACTACCCTCTAGGCCTATGGCATTGGGCAATCCACATACTCATCCTCTCTGAATCTGGGTTTTCTCACTTATAAAATGGAGCTGTTTACTTTTAAATAAGAGGCTGATAAGGATTAAATCAGACAGATTATATAAAAGTCCTGGGCCAGGGCAGGCCTTCAGCAAATGACAATTTTTATTATGACTTCAAAGATGAAGGTGCCCATAGACAGAAGGTGAGCCCACGTGCTGTGTAAGCAAACCAGCAGATGAGACCGAAGAAAATTGGCTTCAATCACTACTCTCTATAATTTCTCTTCTTTCTCCACTAAAGGTTTCTACACCGTGGGAGGGGGAAAATGTGTTGTGTAGGGTGGCCCCATTTAGGACATTTTATTTTGTCTGATACAAAAAGGGTACCTTCAAGGTCAGAGTGATATCGAGAGTTTGCGGAGGGAATTGAAATCATTTTGGTTAGAAGTTTAAAAAACTGAAGTGTTAGTGTACATTAATTTGACTCTCCTTTGATTTTCTAAAATACCGAATATGGCATATTAGAAGCAGTAGGTATACTCAAAGCTACAGATGAGAAAAGAAGAAAGACCATGAAAAACAGCAGCGGAATAATAAAAGTACAGCATTCGGGGCCTCTTTATATGGGGTGCTCTAGCCAAATACATTTAATTAGCTTCTTATGGTACAGTATAATTTTTAATATTTATATAGGTTTTCTTAAATCATCAATTAAAACATCTACCTGTCCTTGTGTCTTCATGCTGAGAAGGTAAGAGATACATATTTTATGAGAAAGAAAAGCAAGGGAGAATGAGTTTCACGTCCACGAGAGGTAAACTGGCACACTGCCTAGATGTCGGTGCACAGAGACCTGGGTTTCTGCTTTCATAGGTGCTGTGGCTTCACGGGACCCACCCTCCTCTTTTTGCCTCAGTCTCCTCTTGGAAAATAATGAGAAAGTTAGGATCAGAAGTTAAAAGACTTAAGGCTTTTTTGTTGGAATTCTCCTGTTTGCAAATGATAGAAACCCAAACCAAATAAGTTTAAATAAAGATATATGTATATAATTTATAATTAATACGGTCACTGGAACAACTCATAGAGTCAAATTACAGAAATCATACTAAAGTTCGGAACGCCTGGGTGGCTCAGTTGGTTAAGCGTCTGCCTTAGGCTCAGGTCCTGATCCCAGGGTCCTGGGATCAATTCCCACATTGGGCTCCTTGCTCAGAGGTGAGCCTGCTTCTCCCTCCACAGCTCCCCCTGACTGCAGCTCCCACTGCTTGTGTGCTTGCACTCTCTCTCTCTCTCTGACAAATAAATAAATAGAATCAAAGAGAAAAGAAAAGAAAAGAAAAAAGAAAAGAAAAGAAATCACACTAAGGCTCCAGAAAATTAGAACGAGTGGCTTGAATGTCACCAAGACTCTCTGGTCTTACATGACTGCTTTTCTCTGCAAGTCTGTTTATGTTCTCTCTCTCCTCCCTTCTTTCTCTCTTTTCAGTGGTTTCCTCTAATCTTCTGGTGCTCCCGCTGGGAAACAGGGGCAGGATCAGGGGGAGTCACGTGAGGCACGTTGGCCCCAAACTGCGGTGCTCACTCTTAGGCCCCTATGAATGCTGACTCCTAAATGCTGTGCTTCCCTTGCCTTGCTTGCCTTTCCTTGGTCCCCATTTTGCTGGAAAATATGGCTGTTGAGAGCAACAAAATAAAAAAAAAAAGCAATCTATTTCTGTCACTTCTTTCTCTTAGCCCCAAGCCAGACTTCTTAAAGCAGGCACATCTTGGATTGGTTTGGGTTAGTATGCACCATGGGTCAACTAACTCTGGCTAAGGGTTGGGCATATCTTGCATAGTAGGAACCATGGTACACATTTGAATGAGATGGGAAGGACAACAGGAAAATCTTCTAGGAAAGAAGTGCTAGGCAAAGCAGGTATCGATGGTACCCCAAATACTGGATTGTTGTCTGTTGTTGGTGCCATAGTGGGCTGAATGGTGGCTCCCCAAAAGATATGTCATCATCCATCCTAACCATTAGAACCTATGACCGTGACCTTATTTGACAAGGAAGTGCTCTTGCAGATGTAATTAAGGATCTTCAGATGAGATTACCCTGAGTTATCCAGGTGGGTCCTAAATACAATGACAAGTGTCCTTACAAGAGATACATAGAGAGGGGAGAAGGCCATGTAAGGGTGGAGACAGAGATTGAGCCGCAAGCAAGGAATGCCTGGAAGCTGAAGAGGCAAGGATCAGATTCTCCCCTGGAGCCTTGGGAAGGAGTGTGGCCCAGCCAACATCTTGATTTTTTGACTTCTGGCTTGTAGAACTGTGAGAGAATCCATTTCTGTAGTTTTAAGCCACCAGATCTGTTGTAACTCATTATGGCAGACCTAGGAAACCAACACAGGTGCAATGTAAGAAATCATTAACAAGTCATAAGACTTCTGTGGCCCTCAGGGGAAAACACGTAACATAGTGTTTAAGAGCCTGAGCTCTGGAGCTAGGCTGTTGGGGTTTCCATACCGGTTCTGCCATTTAATATCATCTTGGACAATTATTTAACCTCTTTTGGGCTTTAATTCTTTATTCCTAAAAATGGGAATAATAATATATGTTAATTCATGCAGAGTTTAGAACAGTGACTAGCATATAGATATACTGACTATGAGCCACAGTTATTCATGTATGAATTTGGGATAATAATAATATTTCCCCTGACCGAACCACCATGTTGTTGGGATAATTCACTGGGAGTAAGTGTGAATTTCATTCAAGTCAGATGACCTATGCGTTCCAGGAAACAAAGTAGGAAATGCAGGGGAAAATAAAATAAGTAAGTATCTGGCCCTGAGGAGTTTACAATCCTGTTATAGACTGCACTGTGTTCCCCCAAAATTCATGTGTTGAAACATTAACCCCTAATGTGACTGTATTTAAAGAGAGACCTTTAAAGAGGTAGTTAAGGTTAAATGAGATCATAAATGCGGGGTCCTAATCTGATAGGGCTGGTGTCCTCATAGGACGAAGAAGAGACACCAGAGACTTTTATCTCTCTCTGCATGTGCACAGAGAAAAGGCCAACTGAGGACTCAGTGGGTTGTTACCTGTATGATAGGAAAAGAGTTCTCACCAGAAAGCAACCCTACCGCCACCTGGATCTTGAACTTCCAGCATCTAGAACTCTGAGAAATAAATTTCTGTTGTTTATGTAACCAAATGTGTGGTATTTTGTTATGACAGCCCTGGAAGACTAACACAAGTCCATTAGTGGAAACTATAAAGCAATCCATGTAAAGTTATTGTATTTTTCTATTAATACTAGCAGGTAATTCTTGCAACCAGTATACTGTCTGTGGAATGAAAAAGGATGCCTTTAAGGTACAAACCTTTCTTTGTTTTACACTCTGACTCTAAGGAGTTTGTGCAAATACAAAGTGGAATTCTGGATATTCGACAGCTCTAAATGAAATGCTCCTATGAGAGTTGTAAGCAGGAAAGAGATTAGAATAAAACAAAATGCTTTCTATAGGGAGAGACTTCTTGTCTTTGTAAAATGTATTTGCTCCATTTGCCCTCTCCTCTATATTTTTACCTTCATTTTGGAAGTCTTTTAAAATTAAAAAAAACCAAAAGTTTTCCTATAGTATGGATGGAAATGAGTCTAAGGTAGAATATTATTTCCTTACTGGAAGAGGGAATTATTTTCCTTCCATATATTAGACAAAGACCATTCTTTAAATGTCTCTGCAATAAAATTCCTGTTCAGCTCTCAGGTGCACTTATATGTCACTTCTTCCATGAAGCCTTCTCTGATGCCACTTCTCTCAAATTAGAATTAATTAATCCCTTTTCCCTCTGTGCCTGCCATGTGTCACAGTCAGACTTGGAGCAGGCACATCTCCCTAGATGATTAGATCTTTAAATTCTAGGGCAATTACCTTTAGTTCTGAACTCATCCACCTCCCCGTAGGTGATGGGGTGCCCATACTTAGAATAATTTCACTATATGAGTTGAAAGGAGTTTCACCTCTTATTACTAAAACACACAGATACACACACATGCTCAGCATTTCTGTTTGGAATTCTTGTCTTCTGGCGTGATCTAAGTTTACCGTAGGATAAAGGAACAGTAAGAATTAAACATTTAAAAGTCAAAACTGGTATCTTATCCTGACCACTCTAATCATGTACATTTAAAGTCTAATGGACCTACCCTAATACACCATTGCTGGCAACCATTTAAACCTGGTGGTGGGGAGTCTGGGTGTGCCTGTGGCAATCACCTTAGCCCTTGACTTGATTCCGCACTCCTGGCACCATTCCGGTTTCATTGGCATAGTATCCAGTTGTCCGCCCTGTCCCTGCCTCTTGAGCATAATGACGGATTTAGCTCTCCTGGTTTTGACTAATAGCGCTGATGTTTCATAATTCAGTATGTCGGGGTTTTAGACCTCAGCACTGTGCGTTGCATGTTGGAAAGGTGGTTGTCAAAGTGTGGTTTCTGGACCGGCAGCAGCAGCATCACGTGGAAATATGTTAGAAGTGCCTATTATACAGCCTCACCCCAGAACTACTGACTCAGAAACTCGGGGGGGCGGGAGGTCATGCCCAGCAGTCTGCATTGTAACAGTCTTCCAGGTGATTCTTCCGATGCTAAAACTTGAGAACAACCACTATAGAAAGTTCACCAAATTTCTTCAAGTTCTCAACTGGGCAGGTATAATTTCCATTCTGTGGGGTGATTTGTGACTTAATAAGTCCTAAAGTCCACTAAGTTCACATTGAAGGTGCTAAATAAACAGGGTTGAATCTGAACCTAATAGCCCCATGTTAGGGCTGTGGGTCTGAGTAAACCCAATTTCACTTCATAGGGGCTTCTATTCACATGGGTTTGTGTGCACCTGCTTCACGAGACAGCAGCACTCCCACCCACGCTGTGGCAAGCTCTCTATCACCTGGCGCATATGCTGCTCCCAGTCTCATCACACCTTGGTGAAGGAACACATGGGCCCATATGTCAGCCAACGTGTTTATATTCTTTTATACAGAAAGGGGAAATATGTTTCACAATAAATGTTTGCATACTTTGGAGCAGACTCCCCCCCCCCTGCCCCCCGAGAAAGAAAGAGAAAGAAACTTTGGCAGGAGCTCATTGAAGCTTTGTTTCTTTGCAGTGTTTTTATCACCCGGTCTTGAAAAGAGCCTGTATGTTCACTGGGAAGAATCTGTGCTGAAATTTGGGTCCCTGGAGACAGAACAAGGGTGGAGTGTGTTCGTTGAGACAATCAGGAGGGGAAGAATCAATGGATCAGAGAGAAAAACTCTCAGAATCCATGCAGGGAAACCAAAACTAAGAGATACAAAAACCCACAGGCTAAGAGGTGGGAGCTGGGAGCTGGAAGGATACAGGAGATATGCCATAAATAATTAAGAAGGTTGCTAGATAATTGCCAGAGTGGCCCTGGCATGCTTTAGTTGGCTTTTATGTATACTAAGGGGATGAATTGCATTTAGGAATAATAAAAAAAAAATGTTTAGGGGCACCTGGGTGGCTCAGTTGGTTAAGCGTCTGCCTTTGGCTCAGGTCATGATCCCAGGGTCCTGGGATCACCCTGTTTGGAGCTCTGCATTGAGCCCTGTGGATGGGCTCTCTGTTCAGCAGGGAGTCTCCTTCTCCCTCCCTCTGCCGCTCCCCCTGCTTGTGCTCTCTCCCTCTCTCTGTCAAATAAATAAATAAATAAAATCTTTTAAAAAAATAGTCTATTAAAATAATTGTGATTAAATAATAATGGTAATCTTAACAGTGATGATAGTGACAGTATGTGTTATGAGAAACTTATCTCTCCCGTTTCTTGTGCACATCTGTTTAACCTTGTGACATTCTCCAATTCAGGCTCAGAATCAAGAAACAAATTTTGCTTCAAAGGTGGGCTTTCAGTGGAGAAAATGTGAAGCAAAATAATAAATAAAAGTATTGTTCTTATGTTTTAGAAAACAACAATTTAGGTGTAACAGAAATATTTGGGAGAAAATGAGGCGGAAAGAATTTGCCCTAACCCTTCTTCCCCATCCCAGCCCCCAGGGAACAAATCCACTAGATGAATACGATTCTCCAAGCTAGGGAAGAAGGGAACATTTCAAAGGTGCAGAGAACAAATGTTAGCCATCATAGAAGGCTGTCCTGTACCCTCCTCTCCTCCAGCCATGATAAGGAACAGAAACCATAGCACCCTCAGATAAATACAGGGATCTAAGAGTAGAAGAAACCCACGCTCACCTCCTGCCCGTAAATCTTAGAGAGGAGATTCCCAGATGGTCCCTACAGCTCTAAGTCATAGAAACCATACAGAATTATGCCAAGTGGGTGCTAGGTTCTCCAAATACAGTTTCTGAAAACAACCCATATTATTAGACTCCTTTTAAAGAGGAAGAACTGAGATTAAAGCCCCATGACTGCACAGCAATTATGTAGGAGAGGTGGTAAACAAATTCAACAAAATAGCAGATGGAGAAAAGTCCTTGGTAACCTTCAGAATTCTGTCTCCTTGAAAACTTATGTGGATGTGGACAAAACACTTAATCTTTCATCATCTACAAAAATGTGGACATTTACTTTCACTACTTTATAGGGTCCTTGAGAGGATAAGCAAAATGTGGTATTTCGTTTTTATCCTACTTAGGGTTCTTTGAGTTTCTTGGACATGTGGTTTGAGGTCATTTATTATTTTTTGCACAATTTTTGGTCTTTAGTCCTTCAGCTTTTTTCTTCTGTATTGTTATCTCTGTTTTCCTTCTCTTTGTAGGACTCCACTCATATGCTGGACTGATACTGTCGACACTGTTCCTGGGTACCTTGTTCTGGTTTTGTATTTGTTCGTGTGTTGTATTTGTTTGTTTTCACTTTTTTGTTTTTGTGTTTCAACCTGGGCAATTTCTAATTGACCTATCTTCGAGTTCACTGATTCTTTCCTTGGCTGTGTCAAATTTAATGATAAGCCTGACAAGGGAATTCTTCATCTCCAGTGCAGTCATTTTTTGTCTCTGTGGTGCTATTTGCCCTTTATGATTTTCATCTTACTGTTGAAATTTCCCACTAATGCTCATGTGTTTTCCAACTTTTTCACTTTTTTTTTTTTTACACTGTCATTTTAAAGTCCAACATGTGGGTCCCTTCTGATTGTGATAGTGTTAATTTTTTTTTTCTTGACAATGAGTTGTTTTCTTTGTGTCTTTTTAATTTTTTTAATGAATGCCAGACATTCCTGCCAAATGATAGAGACTTGAGTAAATACTATTTTACTCCTGGAAAAGGGCACACATCTTATCAGGCCAATACTGTGAAGGTTTGAGGGAAATCTAGCTGAAAGAGTTGAGTGAGTCTTGCGCTTTGTTGTTGCTATGGTTACCTTAAAGCACCACAACCTTTCCTCTACAAATGCCTTGTGCTTAGGATGGAAGTTGTGGTGCTGGGGTGGGGGGGAGTGGTGGTTTCTCAAGGTACATAATTCATCCTTAGTTTTCGGCTTTTCTTATGACATGTGCCACAGGGCAGTGTTCTTTATTTATGCCTTTTTACCTTCCTCAGTGGTATGTTGTTGTTTGTTATTTGGTGTGTATAACACTGGTGAAAGGGGAGCAGAGGGGCTTCCCTTTTTCGTGGTCTAACTTCAGTCTTAGGAGGATGCTATGTGGGTGGGCCTTTCTGCATGCCCCAGAAAGGGGCTGCTCCTCAGTCTGGGTAATGACATGAAGATAAAGCAGAACAGAGCCAGACAACCCATGATGAACAGGTTATGTGAGCGGGGAATACATCTTTATTGTTGCAAGCCGGTAAGACTTTGGGACCTTCCATTACTGAATAATAATTTAGCCAGATGTGATTGATATAACTCCAAAGTGCTATTTTTCCATTTAGGTGTTTAAAAGTATTTTCGTACAATCAAATATTTTTAAAGCTCAGGGAAATGGTACATTTGGTCACTCAAGTATTTTGATTACTTAAAAAACAAGCCTCTTGGGAATCTCTTATGTTTAAATGGCTTAGGCAAAGGGTAGAATAGGATCGTATAATACAACTGGGCTGGATTTTAAGTCAAAAGATAGGGGTTTGATTTCTGACTACATTTCCTTTACTTGTAAAATGAAAGAGATTAGACGAAATTTAGTAATTTTTCAACGTGTAGGACTTAGAATCCTGAGTGGCCTTCCAAGGGGCTTGCCTGTTCAGATAAGCTTGAACATTATTTGCAGCCTGAATAACTAATGTTTTCACATAGTGTTATGGATTAGATTGTTTCTCTACCAGAAAAGTTGTGTTAAAGCCCTAATCCCCATTTACCTTACAATGTGATCTTATTTGGAAATAGGGTCTTTACAGAAGTAGTCAACTTAAAATGACGTTATTAGGGTGGGTCCTGATCCAAAATGATTAATGTGCTTACAGAAAAGGGATACTTAGACACAGGAACAGACACTCCCAGAGGGAGAGCAATGTGAAGACAGGGAGGGAGAAGATAGCAATGTGACTGGAGTGGTGCATATAAAAGCCTTGGGACACCAAGGATTGCCAGCAAATTCCAGAAGCTAGAAGAGGCAGGGAAGTATTCTTTCCTAAAGCCATCAGAGAGAGCGTGGCCCTGCTGACATCTTGATTTTGGACTTGGAGCCTCCAGAACTGTGAGACAATAAATTTCAATTGTTTTAAAATACATGTTTTTTTGATACTCTGTTACAGCAGCCCTAAGAAATTAGTAAAAATTTTGGTACCAGGAAGTGGGGTACTGCTGAAACAAATACTTAAAAATGTGGAAACAGCTTTGGAATTGGCAGTAGGTAAAAGATGCAAGAGTTTTGAAGCACTTGATTGGAAAAGGCTCAATTACCTTGAAAGATTATTGGTAGAAAAATGAATTTAAATTTACTTCTAGTGAGGTCTCAGCTAGAAATGAAAAACATGCTATTGGGAACTGGAGAGAAGGTGGTTCTTATTATAAAATGGCAGAGGACGTGATGAATTTTGTTCTATTGTATGGAAAGTAAGACTTATAAGTGATGAATTTGGATATTTAGCTAAGGAGGTTTCTAAGAAAAATATTGTTTCTTCAACTTTCAGTATATTTAAATTTTTCCATAATAAAAATTTGGAGAAAAGAATAAAAAAAAAAAACCAAAGTGCTGGCTGGATTCTCCTTGCTTATAGTAAAAATCAGGAGAAGAGAGAAAAGTTGAAGAAGGAATTTTGTTTCAAGATTGAAACACAGAAATCCTGACAATTTCCAGCTTGCTGGCGTTCTCTGTGGATTTCAAACTCAAGACATCAATTCTTTTTTTTTTTTTTTAAGATTTTATTTATTTATTCAACAGAGATAGAGACAGCCAGCGAGAGAGGGAACACAAGCAGGGGGAGTGGGAGAGGAAGAAGCAGGCTCATAGTGGAAGAGCCTGATGTGGGGCTCGATCCCATAACGCCGGGATCATGCCCTGAGCCGGAGGCAGACGCTTAACCGCTGTGCCACCCAGGCGCCCCTCAAGACATCAATTCTTACCTGAATTTGCAGGCTGCCGGTACACATAGATAAGTGATTCTTTTCAAATCTATGTAAATTCTATGGGTAATTAATATAAACAAATTCATTTAGCAGTATTATGGTTGCTTCTTGTCCCTGTGCAACTACTGAACCCCATGGTAATGGTCTTGCTACTACACCTGCATCACTATGAAGTGGGGCTCTTGTCGGATGCTAATCTGAGTGATATGCCTTGATTGTGAGTCAGACATTCCATAAATCCCTGGATTTTAGTGCTGGCTGAAGCTCCATAAGCAAGAAAATCTACTATAGAATAGCTATCCCTGTGAAGATGAACTACTGGTCCATCCAGGATGGAAGGGACCCCGTGTAGTTAACTCGCTATGAAATGGCTGGTTGGATTAAACATTCAGAATTAATGGAAGGTAGATCAGTCTTGGTAAGGTGGAATCCAGATGTTTGGCTCATGTGTTACACCTATTTCTGCCTCTGTGGCTGCTCCCTTCATGTGTCCATCATACCAGGTCTGGGGTGGCTGATTATAAAGGCTGGTTTATGTCAACTGGCTGAGTCATTTTGTCTTTTTGTTCTTCAATGTCTCTTCCATGATGGATGCTTCCTGGGGTGCATTAATGTATAATGCAAAGCTTTTCATACTCTGTGGTTTCTCACACATGTCCATTCTCATGCCTCTATACCAGACGTTCCTGTCTCTAATCTTCCAGGCTTTTTCATTAAGGTTCCTATGATCTGGTTAGATAATTAACTATTGCCCAGGACACTGTATGTCTTCTCATTTTAAGCCAATTTTCCTTTTACATAATGTAGATGAATGGGTTTACTGCTCAGAGCTTAGACTAAGACTTTCCCCTTCTGCTATTTTTCAAGTCCACCCCTGACTTTGGCTGCAATGCAGCTGCACATTTCCCCCAATAAACCCCTTATTCATCAAATGCATTTTGGTATCTGCTTCTCAGAGGACCCAGACTGAAAAAGGTAGTGTTGACAGTGATTTGAGAAAACAGGTTTGGGAACCGGCTCATTCATTGACCAGCTAGCAGGGAAGACTTCCATCCTGAGTGGAAGTTCTTGGCACAAAATTTCACCGTAATTGCTGATGACAGTGTGGACATGGGAAGATACCCCAGTGGAAGAGAATGCCCAGGTCACAGTGGACCTGGCTTCTGGTGTTTAAGCATTATTACCTAAAGAAATAGGGGCTCCATCATGTCCATGGCTATTCGGGAGCTCAGTTCTGAGAGCACTCTCCTACTGTCAGCTTTGACCTGGATAGTGAGCCCCTACTGTACTTTTTAGTGATGCCTATGCCCCTTCTCATCAGCGTATTCTTAATGGTCTTGAGGTCATTCCTGAGGTTCAGGCTGCAATGCAAGCAACTCTGCTGCTTGTTCAGACTCTACAGAATTTTAAGTGTCAGGGGTGGAAAAGATGTAGTATAGAGTTTATGGTAAGCCCTATTGGGAGAATCACAGCATAGGTCTCTGAGATTCTGGAACAAGGCCATGCCATCTGCAAGGGAGAATTATATGCCTTTTGAGAAACAGTTTCTTGGGTGTTACTGGGTCCTAGTAGAAACAGAAGGCTTGCTAATGGGTCACCAAAAGAACATGCAATGGGAACTACCCATTACGGGCTGGATTGTGTCAGAGACACCAATTTTAAGTCAAATGGGGCCAGGAGTAGTCCGTTCTAAGATGAAAATGGTACATTTGGGGTTAATCTAAAGTGTGTGAATGATAAGGGAAGGGAACAGAAGTTAACCACAGGATAAAGAGGAAGATAAATAGGAAGAGCTTCAGCCTACAGTGCAACTTTGGCCAGGCTAATGGGAAGTCTCTAAGCAAAGATCGCCTGTTGGAGGTGTCAAGTAGGAATGACCTAGCTCTAGCACCCACACTGTGCTTAGTCACTGGTTGAAAGCAATCTGGCAAGAAACTTGCCTCAGTATGAACACTTTGATCCAAAGTGCGCTGTCTGGAGGCTGCCAGTCAACCATGTGTCTCAGAGGAAGTTCTTTTGAATGGAGATCTAAGTAGTGTTCCTCTATTGCTGACAATCTGCTAAGTCATAGAACTTGATTTACCCTCTTTCTCTTTCTCTAAGTTACACTGTACCTTCCTTCTGTAGGGTCCTGACATACACTGTTCCCTCTGCTTGGAAAACTTTTCAGTGCCTTCCACCCCTTGCCAATCACTCAATTGACTCTTCGTTTCAAATATTACTTCTCCAGGGAGGCTTTCTTTGCACCTCCAAATAGATCAATTCCTTATCATACTATTTCCTAACTTGCTGTACTTTTCTTCCCTGATACTTAACACAGTTTAGAATTACACATTAGTAAAATGATTTTTTAAATGTCCTTATAAGCCTTACATAGGCTTTTCTAGTCTCTATCTCCAATACCTATCATAGTGCCTGGCATATAGAATACATTCAATGTGTATTAAGTGAATGAATGAATGAATTAATGACTCAATTGTCTTCATTCATTCCAACCTATTTCTTTTTTTTTTTTTTTCAGTAACTGAAAAACTGAGAGCCTTAAGTTCATAAATCTGGGCATAAGTTACCTTCATTCTACAGATGGATAAAGGTACAGAACATTCAAGAAATTGATGCCAAGAATAATTTATGAAATATACCTTTTTGGCTCTTTTTCCTGAATATGGATAGAATTTAATAATTATAAAGATGTTGATTTTTGGAGAATTTTGTATATTTGGCTTCCTGGTCTTCAAGACTTTATAAATGGGCATTTAATTAAAATAAAATTCCAGTAGTAAAAATAATAATGATATCCTATAATTTAGTCACTTTTATGTGTCAAGTGTGGTACTGTCTTGTATATGCTCTATTTCACTGAATATTCTCAACATAATAAGTTAGTTATTATTATTATGATTTTGCAGATGAAGAAATTAGTACTTGATAAATTTACATATTTGCTCAAGGTCTTAAACATCACATCTGTTGAACTCCGATGACCATCCACAGTCCTATAACTGCTTAATTTTTTTTTAATTTTTAATTTTTTTTGATGTAAAGTTCGATGATTCATTAGTTGCGTATAACACCCAGTGCACCATGCAATATGTGCCCTCCTTACTACCCATCACCAGCCTATCCCATTCCCCCACCCCCCTCCCCTCTGAAGCCCTCAGTTTGTTTCTCAGAGTCCATAGTCTCTCATGCTTCATTCCCCCTTCTGATTACCCCCCACTTTCTTTAATTTTTAAATCTCTTACCCAAATACTGATTTTTTAAAATTTCTCTCTGGGAGGCTATCTAAAGAATAAGAACTTTGAAATCTTACCTAATTTGATCCTTGATTCAAGTCAGATTTGAGGTTCAGTTTCTCCTTAGCAGGTCAAAGTCTCCTTTATGAGTATTAGAACCCCACTCCCCCAATCCCCCATTTCTCCATCTGGATATATTTCTTGTTGACTCCTTAATCACAATATGTCCAAGGCCAATCTTAGTCCTTGAATTCCCATATCACTTTGTTTCCTTGGTTCTTTTCTTCAGTAGTGTTGGTGATGTACTGGTGAGCACAGATACCTTTCTTGATTCCCTTTTTTAATAAATTCCATCACCATATTCCCAGGAACCCAGGTTTGAAATCCCAAAGCTATGTATTCTTTCCCCAAACAGTACTTAAAGTTTCTTAAGGATAGAGATCTTATTCTGTTATCTCTCTGTGATTATCCTACATAGTATCTGGCACGGAATAGTGTTCAAAAGTAATGGTAAAATCTCTCCTTCTCTCTGGCCCCAGCATCCAGATAAAACAGTGTTACATGCAAGTTCCCCAGTGAGAACTAAATTCTGTTAAATGCAATGTCTTTTAACTGGAGGTCAATAGATGTATCAGTCAATCCTTCGAAATTGTTATGAAAGTTTTTGTGTATGGGTATGTATGGTCATTTTTGTTGGAAAGGGCACATCCTTTAAAGAGTTTAAGAACCAGTGATGTTTGGAATTTTGCAACATGGAGGTCATCATCTTCAAGAGCAATTTCAATGAGTGGTAGAGGCAGAATTAGGTTTCCAAATGTTGAGTTAGTGGGAAATAAGAAAGCGGGAACAGAGACAAGTAGGTTCCAAAGAGAAGGAAAAAATAAAGGTGGATATAGATTAAAAGTATATTATGTTTCAAGATTAGAAAGACTTTACTGGAGGGGGACTGTAAGCACCACTTCATTGGACACTTCTGGTGTTCTGATCACTGAATCATGTACTTGACATAAATTAGGTATAAGTTTGTTAATCAAGTAAGTTCTTGAAAGATGAAGCAATTGGGGGAGGAGACTAAAAAGAAAAGTGGAACAGAGGAGTTGGCCTTGGAAAACATGAGAGATGCTGCTTTCTCTGAGACTTGAAAGAGGGAGGGAAAATTGGATACACATATAGAGGAGGGAAAGCAAAGGTTAAGTTGGTTCATACAGATGGACTCAATTTTCTCTGTCAGGTATAAGGCAAAGTCTTTGAACAAAAGGAGGAAGTGAAGTTGGGTAAGGAACTTGAGGAAATTTGGGGAAAATTTTGAAAAATTCTGAGAAGCTTTTCTTCTTTATGTAATAAATATTTATTAAAAACCTATCATGTAGGTACTGAGAATACATTGTCCTTGTTCTCTAGGAAGTTGGCACATTTAATAAATTATAAGTTCCTGAAGGGTATGGAGCATGTTATAATTATTTACATATTTCCCAATTGTGCATAGCCTAGTGCTTTGAGCACAGTAGGTAAACATTAAGGTTTTAGGTCAACTGAATTGAATCCACAAGAACTGTTTATTTTAAGCAAAGCCTGAGAATCTTGGGCCGTGAACTGTTTTGGTGTGAGTCCTTTACATCCAAACAACAGAGATCTGCCGGTTGGGAATATAGCTTGCAATCGTCAGTAACTAAAAATACATATAGAGCAGGGTCTCTCAGCCTCAGCACTGTTGACATTTGTACTGGATAATTCTTTGTTTGCAGAACTGTCTTAACATTGTAAGAGGTTTAGCAGTATCCTTGGCTTCTACTGACTGGATTCTGGTAGCACCCTCCAACTCCTACCCAGTTCCGACAAAAATCTCCAGACATTGTCAGATGTCCCAGGGATGGTGGGGGGTGGGGAGCAGCAAAATAATCCCAGATCAAGAACCCATAATTTATGGGTATTAAGGAGGGCACATATCACATGGTGCACTGGGTGTTATACACAAATAATGAATCATGGAACATTGCATCAAAAACTGGGGATGTACTGTATGGTGACTAATATAACAAAATAAAAATTATTAAAAAATGAATATAAAGTATTGATGGCTAATTTATGTAAAAATCATTCTGCATAACAAAAATCAAATTTAGAAAATCCAATTATCAGGTGGTAATTACAAGTTTTGCTGCTCTCTGTTGGTCTGCTGACTGGCATTTGAACAATATCCACTTCTCCAGCAGGGAAAAGTGAGGCGACCCTCAGGTGATGATTGTTCTCACCCCTTAGCGTCTCTAAATAAGAGATTGCCCATATTTCTTTGACCTTTGCCTTCCTTCCTTTATGATTGGAGAGAATGGATTGTCCTTACTGCAGATATTTGCCAGTGGTTTACCTATGCCCACACAGTGTGCACGATGCATGCTGGAAAAGAAATGTTGGATTCAGAACCAAAGCTCTTGGGTTTAAAACCAACTTAGTTAGATAACCTTGGTAAATCACTTAATTATTTGGTTTTTTTTTTCATTGTTACAGGGTTGTTTTGATAATGAGATGAAGAATAAAGCTTTGTCAACTACAAAGCACTGTGAAAAATTGAGGATTAGTATTTCTTGCCTTGTGCATGTATTCAAGATGATCCCTTATTTTGTGATAATGGATCAGAAAGATGATTTAAAGAGAAAACTGGAAATATTTTGACATTTTTTTATATGTTAGAGATGACAGGAAGTCAATGATGTTTTCAAGCCACATTTTCAAGGTTAGTGAATGTGTTTGTGATGGAGTGATGGTGTCATACATTGATAGAAGGATCATAGGAAAAGGTGGGTTTTTTTTAAATTGAGATACAATTCATGTAACATAAAAATCATCCTTTTAAACTACACAATTCAGTGGTTTTTGGCGTGTTCACAGAGTTGTGCAACCATCACCACTATCTATTTTAGAACATTTTCATTACCCTAAAAGAAATCTCTTACCCATTAGAGATCACTTCCCATCCCCTCCTATCCCATTCCATGGCAACAATTAATCTATTTCTGTCTCGATGGATTTGAATATTCTGGAAATTTCATATAATGGACCATATAATTTGTGTCTGCCTTCTTTCATTTAGCATGACCTTTTCAAAGTTCTATATTGCACCATGTGTCAGTACTTCATTCACTTTTATGGCTGAGTAATATTCTATTGTATAGATATACCACATTTTGTTTACTCACTCATCAATTGGTGAATATTTGGGTTGTTTCCACTTGTTGGCTATTCCAAATCATGATCTATGAATATTTATGAACAATTTTTTGTGTGACACTATGTTTTCACTTCTTTTGGGAATATACTTAGCAGGATAATCGCTACATAGTATGGTAACTCTATGTTTGATATTTTTAAGAATTGCCAAACTATTTTCCAAAGTGGCACAAAAGAGATGATTGAAAAATTTTAGTTGAGAGTTAACTTGGTTTTGTACATGTTGATTTTGGAGTGTTTTCAAGACATGCAGGAGGCTATTTGGGGGATATTGTTAGCTATTTGGGTTTTAGGCTTGGGAGAATACTATGAGTTTGAGATGTAGATTTTGGCATCATCAATATGTAGAGCTGGAGATCAGAGAAAACAAGAGTTCACCAAGGAAAGTATTTAGAGAGAAAATAGCCAGGAAATAAGGGCACAGGCATAACGAAGAACTACATCTCTAAAGTCAGTTCAGATAAGTATGCATGGTCTGTGTGAAGGGAGACAGGAAAGGGGAGATTAATTTGGACTTGACAGGCAATGATCAGAATATTCTTCTAATATCAAAAAGATTTACATGGCATGAAGGATTTCAGTGGCAGAGATGAATATACAGAGAAAAGATATGGGATCTTCAATCTTGAGGAATGAGAAGGAGTTTACTAAGCAGAGGAGTGTGGGAAAGACTTTCCAAGCATAGGAACCAACATGCGTAAAGACGTTGTTCAAAGTATATGGAAAATTCAGAATAATTAAGCAATTGACATTCATTTGGTGGTTATTCTGTGCACTGTACTAGGTGCTTCACTAGATGGTCTCATTTAAACCTACGAAAGTTTTCATTTTAGAGATAAGGAAGTAGACTCAGGGATGTTACACACTGAGCCAAGGTCACACAGCTGGGAAATGGTAGAATCCAGATATGCACTAAGGTAATTTGACGCCAGAGCCTATACTCTTACACAGTGTAGTATCTTAACTAAATACTTGTAGTACTAGGTGTTAAGTACCAGTATTCAACACCGATGCTATGCTCCTGGTAGCTGATTTTGTGCTTCCAGTCCTGGTCCTCACTTGATTTGATGGCTCATTTTGGTATGCTCTCCATTATTCTTAACTTTTAGGACAAGGGTTCCAAAACATCAAAATCATTTGCGAAGTGCTTAAAGTATCTTAGCCCTTCTGTAAGATTTACATTCTTCAAGATGAGGCCCAAGACTCATGACTGAGTACCCCTCAGACGATCATGCTGCATCCAGCCTGACTCCTGTACTACGTTTGTCATTAAGGACTCATTTCCTAGAGTCCTCAGATGCCCAGACTGGAAGACAGTACTTCCCAACTTCCCCAGTTCAGTTGCTGAAATAGTAAAAAATGTGAAAGATGGTTGTTCTGGCTATTCTGGACCTTAGTCACTCTAGAGGATTTTTTCTTTCATACTTACTGAATACTTATTAAGCACTTATCATGTGCTAGGTGCTTTCACTGCAACTGACTTGTTTACTTCTCAAAATATCTCTATGAAACGTGTCGTATTATTCCAGTTTAACATAAGAAGGAATTTTTTTTTAAAGATTTTATTTATTTATTCGACAGAGATAGAGACAGCCAGCGAGAGAGGGAACACAAGCAGGGGGAGTGGGAGAGGAAGAAGCAGGCTCATAGTGGAGGAGCCTGATGTGGGGCTCGATCCCACAACGCCAGGATCACGCCCTGAGCCGAAGGCAGACGCTTAACCGCTGTGCCACCCAGGCGCCCCTAACATAAGAAGGAATTTAAACACAGAGAACTTAAATAACCTGACCTAGTTTACAGGACAAGAACTAAGACTTAAGCCAGATATTCAAAATTCAAGTCTAGGGCCTTTCCAACCTCCCAGACAATCTGTCCTATGGGAAATGTTTAATAATAGAATTAATCCATTTACTAGGTTTCCATTAATATATTCTTCATTTCTACAATGTATAAAGACTTGTAAAAGGCTACCTATAAGAAAATTCCAAGCTATATACTGGTCACACTTCGTTATATGACTTACGTGTTTTCAAAAGAAATTTTAAAAGTTTGAATTCTTCCTCCTCTAATATGCAAATCAGAGCCATCATGTGGTCTGAGGCCACAGTCCATTGAAGGATCACAGACCTTGTTGGCAGAGGAAAATAAACCCCAACAGTTGGAGCTGCAAGCCATCTGTCCTTAGCTATTTCACATTTTGTCAAAAATCATCAGCATAGTTGGAAAATAGCTGTGACCAACTAATATTACTAAAATGTAAAGTATGATTAAATGGAAATCTCAAACTGTTTATTCAGAGATAAAATATACATCCTTTGAAATTTTGGAAAAGCCCTACAAATTATGGAAAATATTCATGTTGCAAAGCTATTACAGAATATTTGATGGCTTGATGGAAGAAAATGGATTTAAGAATCTTAGTTTCTTACACTAGAACTGCAATTGACTTTAGAGACCATTTAACTGAACTCCTTTGTTTTGTATGTGAGAAAAATGAGACCAAGAGAGGTTAAATGGGATGTCCAAGGGCAAAAAGTACTGAAAAAAATGGCACCTAAATCTTGTCAGTATATGAAAAACAAATTGTTCCAATTTATTTGATGCTTATGATTTTGAGAACTATATATATCAATTTATTTAATCTATACAGCCAATCTAGGTGGTAAATATCATCGCCATCTTACAGAGGAAAGACGGAGGCTCATGAAGATCAAGAAACTTGCAACATAGACTCTATGCAGATACACAGATGATAAAAATAAGCAAATAAATACATGAGGGAAAAACAAACATTCTTTCTTGGATTAAAAGGCCATCTAATATATAATGAAGAACAGTGAAATAAAAGAAAAATCACCAGTTGGCAAACATCGTCCTATTTATTGATTAAGGGAAGAATCATAAGATGATGAAAGCAGTAGGTAAAACATTAATGAGATTAAGATATTTACCTGGATCCATATGTTTTGTCCCATAAGATAATTGTTGATTGAAAATGAAAATAATACGGGCGCCTGGGTGGCACAGCGGTTAAGCCTCTGCCTTCGGCTCAGGGCGTGATCCCGGCATTATGGGATCGAGCCCCACATCAGGCTCCATGCTCTGCTGGGAGCCTGCTTCTTCCTCTCCCACTTCCCCTGCTTGTGTTCCCTCTCTCGCTGGCTGTCTCTATCTCTGTCAAATAAATAAATAAATAATTTTTTTTTAAAAAAAGAAAGAAAATGAAAATAATAGTATTTTTACAGTGGAGGAACCCAACAGATATCATCTTAACCAATGACCAAAGTTAATATGTACCTGAACAGGACAAAAAATATCTTCTTTCTGACCTCACGCACTGAGAAGGACGCAATATCACCTCTGGGATATTCCTGTCAAAAATGACTGTGGAGTCTGGGAAACAAACTGAGGGCTTCAGAGGGGAGGGGCGTGGGGGAATGGGATGGACTGGTGATGGGTAGTAAGGAGGGCACGTATTGCATGGTGCACTGGGTGTTATATGCAACTAATGAATCATGAAACATGGCATCAAAAACTGGGGATGTACTGTATGGTGACTAATATAACAAAATAAAAATTTTAAAAAAATGTATAACCTGGAACTAATCATGAGAAAACTGAAAAATGAGGGATATTCTAAAATATATGTGTCTTGTTCTTTTAAAAATTGTCAATGTCCTGACAAAGACTGAATGCTACAGGTGATTTGGGATTTTCTTTAGATTAGAAGGACAACATAGGGGCAAGTGGGGAAGTAGGAATGCAACCTGAAGGTTAGGTAATAGAATTAGATCAATGTTAATTTTCTGATTTTGTAATTGTCCTATGGTTATGTAACAAAAAGTCCTTGTTTTTAGAAAATACATGCTGAATTATTAACAGCCATCATGTCTGTAACTTAATTTCAAATGGTTCAGAAAAAAATGTGTATGTATGTATGTATGTATGTGAATGATAAAACAAATGTGGAAATGTGTTAACATTTAAGGACTCTGAGAGCGGGTATAGGGGAATTCTTTGTACTCTTGTAAATTTTCTTTAAATCTAAGATCCATGTCAAAAAGAAGTCAAAAGAAAAAGAAAATAAATTTGCAACAAGTCACATCCCCAGTTCTGGGACACTGATACTGGCCTGCCTGAGTTCAAAGGCCGTACTCTCTAGCCTCCAGCATTGAAGTGCGTTAAACTCCCATGGATGTTATGCATTGTCTCATCTCAACAGAGGGGCTCTTACCTCACCACGCATGCTCTGCTTATTACTGTGAGGCAAGGAGTTCTATTGACTTACATTTACATTTCTCGTGTAATTTCACCCACAATAAGTCTTACCTTCATCAGATAGTGCAATTCAGAAGTGAAGTCTTGACTGTAATAATTATCCCCGTGAATCTCAGTTTCCTCATCCCAAAGAGGGTACAATAATAGGTATCAAGGATTGTTATGAGGATTAAATGTAATAATCCTTTCCCCTTTGGTATTTACCGTGTCATTTAGGTTAGGCAGAGAGGGTCTAGGGAACTGACTAGGTGATGACGAACACTTTTTGCAGGTTGGATGAAAGTATTCCCGATTGCTCTCCCCAGTGTTCTAGTTCTATAAGAAATGCATATACCTAAGAATGTATCTTTATGCACTCCGTCACAAGTGCTGTACGGGGAAGGTGAGACTATGGGTTTACGGAGCCGCGGAGGAACCACACGGTAGCAGAGGGTGCTTCTGTTCTAACATCTCTCTCTGCTTGTGTCGCACATCTGCAGGATGCAAGAAGTTTTAAACTATCAAGTTTTCTCAAATTTGTCTACTCCTGTGAAAATCTTACTGAGGCTTTTGTGCAACTTAACAAATTTATTCTAAAATTCTAAATTGATTTTAAAATTTTTATATAAGAGGCAAATATATGAAAAGCCAAAATACCTCAGAGAGGAAAAACAAAAGCAGAAAATGAGGGACATGACCTATTAGATATCAAGATCTTTATATAAAGCACTAATAATTAAAGTGTAGTATTAGTTTGGGGACAAATAGAGCAAGAAAATTAAAATAGAAATAGAAACAAACTCATGGATATATAGAAGTTGGATGTGTAACAAAACATGCAGTATAAATCATTGAGTAAAGAAGAGTGTTTAATTGATGATACTGGATAAAATATTTATATTGGAAAAAATTAAGTTGGATTTCTCTCTCTGTGTATAAAAAGACAATCACAGTTAAAGGCTCAAATTTCATTGTCCACAATAGCTAATTTGTGGAAGGAGCCAAGATGCCCTTCAACAGATGACTGGATTAAGAAGATGTGGTCCATATACACAATGGAATATTACTCAGCTATCAGAAAGAACAATTACCCAACATTTGCAGCAACATGGACGGTATTGGAGGAGATTATGCGAAGTGAAATAAGTCAAGCAGAGAAAGACAATTATCATATGGTTTCACTCATTTACGGAACATAAATAGCAGGGAGATCAGTAGGAGAAGGAAGGGAAGAATGAAGGGGGGGTAAACAGAAGGGGGAATGAACCATGAGAGACTGTGGACTCTGGGAAACAAACTGAGAGCTTCAGAGGGGAGGGGGGGTGGGGGATTGGGATAGGCCAGTGATGGGTATTAAGGAGGGCACGTATTGCATGGTGCACTGGGTGTTATACGCAAATAATGAATCATGGAACATTGCATCAAAAACTGGGGATGTACTGTGTGGTGACTAATATAACAAAATAAAAATTATTAAAAAAATAAAGGCTAAAATTTGAAAAGGAGCCATCAAATTCGTGGAAGAGAATGTAGGAGAATATCTATGTGACCTTGGGGTAGGGAAAGATTTTCTAACCAAGCCACAAGAGCACTACCATGAAAATAAATTTTATACATGTGACTGTTTTGTATATACTATTTTGTGTTTGCTAGAATGGCAAACGTTTTCAAGTCGGCTAATATCAAGTTTTGGTAAAGAATGCAGAACAAAACAACGCACATGACTGTTGACGACTCCACATTTTACAACCTGTTTGAAAAACAATTTAGAATTCTCTCCTAATTTGAAGATACATGTACCTCACAAAAAGGCAATTCCTCTCCTCGATTTATACTTTAGAGAATTCCTTACGCATGTGTATGAAGAGTGAAGTACGAAACATGCTCATCAATTTGTAATAGACAAGAGAGAAACAAAAACAAAACAATAGCAGCAAATATAACCAAAGAGGAAACAACTCCATTGACAGGATGGATAAATAAATTGTAGTTTAGCTATGCACTGAATTAGTACGTAATAGTAAGATACTGAATCGACTAAAGGTATATAACTCGGCATGATTGAATAACAAAAGAACTCACACAATGGGATCCCATTTATATGAAACACTAACAATATATTGTTTAGGAATATATGGATAATCTGAAAAAACTATCAAGGAAGGAAAAGGAATAGTAAATAAACAATTCAGGATAGTAATCGCTATTAGGGAGTAGAGAAAGGAGTGGGATCAGAAAGCAGAGCAGGAATTCTCAAGACTGCGTAATTATGTACCACATTGTGGTAGTATGTTTTTTTCTCAAGTTGGATGGTGGTTATGTGGGTGTTTGTTTTATTTACTTTTTAATTCACACATTTGTTATAAATGTTCAGATTGGAGCAGTTGTAACTTCACCTACAACTTCTTTTTTTTTCACCTCTCTCTTCTATTCGGGTGTGTTCACTGAAAATCTGAGCAAAATTTTGTCCTGCTAAGAAGTCATGCTAAATAATGTTTCTCATTTAGTATTTATTCAAGATTTCAGAGGAATGATGATCTGTTTTAGATTCAACAACTTTCATTTTGTTTATCTAACTATTTATTTGACAGAGAAAGAGCACAAGCAGGGAGAGCAGCAGGCAGAGGGAGAGGGAGAAGCAGACCCCCGCCGAGCAGGGAGTCTGATATGGGGCTCCATCCCAGGATGTGGGCTCAATCCCAGGACCCTGGGATCACGACCTCAGCAGAAGGCAGACGCCTAACCGATTGATCCACCCAGGTGCCTCTAGATTCAACTTTACCTTTTAGTCAAAATTATCTGTTCTTGGCAACTTAAATACAATAAATCTCCATTTCCTGCAAACTGAAGGCAATTTAGCTTAACCGCACTGGAAATAGTCTGAAATTGTCAATGCTTCTGTTGTGGCCTCTTGGATGAACTCTCTCCTCATTCTCATTGTCTTATTCTCACTCAGCCCTGAATCACACCAGCTCTTGTGCTAGCAGCAGCACCCCCAACACCGTCCTTTACCACATCCACCAATGAGTTGTTGACTGCACAAACTCCCAAATCAGTGAATTTGCAGCCAGATGGTATGAATTTGTGGCTTTGCCTATCCACTTACTACCTATGTGACTTCATCAAAGTTTGTGTCAGGTGGAGTGGGGCGAGATGGAAACTCAGTGATCAGCAAGAGAAAAAAAAAAAACTCAATACACATTTATTAGATTCCTATACTGGATACTGGGGTAGACAGAATAATGACACCCCAAAAATATTCATGTCTTGATCCATGAAACCTGTGAAGATCTTACCTTAAATAGCAAAAGGGACCCAGCAGATGTAATTAATGATCTTAACATGGGAACAGCACCATGGATTATCAGGTGGGGCCAATATAATCCCAAGCCTTTTTATAAGAGGGTGTCTAGAAGCTGGCAAGAGCGAGAAGTGGACTTCTTCCTAGAGGTGCCGGGAGGAGTGCAGTTCTGCAGATGCCTTCATTTTAGCCAGGTAAGAGCTATTTTTGAACTTCTGTTCTCCAATACTATGAAGTAATAAATTTGTGTTGTTTTTAGCCACTAAGTTTGTGGTCATGTGTTATAATAGCAATAGGAAACAAACAGAGACCCCTTTTGTGTGTCGCTAAGAAAACCTTGTGGGCTCTATCGTTTGCCCAGCTGCTGCTGGAGTGACTGCTTCTGACTAGCTTTGTGTAGTAACCCAGATGCAGCTTGCCCCTCATGTATATCGCTGAAGGTTTCTCTGGAGGCCGCAGGAACTTGCTGACCAGCTTACACAACCTGAAAATGCATGACCTAGAACTGTCCTTGACTAGTGGGGGATGGTTTCTGAAGAATAAATACTTGTCCCTTTTTTCCTTCGGTAAAGTGTTCTAAGATGCATTTCATAACACTCCAGGGAAGAAAGCTCAAATGCCAGTTATCTGTGCTGGTGACCAGCTGAACGCCATCCTTCTAGTTTTCCTGTCTTCCCTGTATTCCTTCCTGAACCTTCACTCCTCCTGGAGATCACTTCCAGAATAAATCCTATGCATGCCCCAGTTTTTGATTTCAGAGGGTTTCAGACTAGGTAAGAGATAGGCATTATGCAGATTGCTTTACCTGCATTTTCTCATTTAATTAGAATACCCAGCCAGGGAGGTATATTTATTCATATCCCCATGATTTTATAAAGTGTTTTTGACTCAGAGAAATTAGTAACTGGCAGAAGGTAATTCAAACAACTCAGCAAACAATTGACGAAACCTGGATTCACCTTCCAAGTTACAAGTTAGGCTGGCTATAAAACCTGAATGTTTTCTATACGATTCATGTCTTCTGATATACTTCTCAAATATTGTTGGGAGGGTTTAAATGAGATCATAGGTGCGACATTCTTGGCATAGGTGGCTCTCAAAAAAAGGGACTTCAATCCATAAAATCCATTTCCTTTGTTCAGGAAGGGAAATACTTCACACTCTACCCTCAAACAAACATGGAAAAATTCAGCTGAGCTTCCGAATCCCAAGTTCTGTACTTAGAATATTTTGTTCCTATGGAAAAGAAACTTTGAAGAATGTGTATCAGGCAAAGACGCTGTAGAGGGAGAACAAATCAGTCCATCCCATCATGCCCAAAAGTAGAAGAGCAGGTGAATCTGATTGCCCTGCCGCTCTAAGCGCAGCGCAATTCTGGGAATTGGGATCATCCGTCACTTCAGACTTGTCATATTCTGCTGAAATAAAGCATACAGTCTAATTTGCAAAGTTCTCTTGTGGAAAGAGTCTTAAAAATGCATATAACCTCTGTCTCAGTGTTTCCATTAGGAATTTATCCAACCCAAAATCGAAAATGCAGAAAAAGAGCTACATGTCGGATGCTTATGGCAGCCTTGTTGAAAATTATAAAAATTGGAGGCAACCAAAGTCTCAAAAAAATACTGATGGTTAAGCAGTATAATACACCCACCCAGATTATGAAATGTAGCAATTGAATATTCAAAATATATCTTATATGAGAAATTATTCAAGGCCTAATATTTGGTTAAAAACAGAATGAATTATTGTATTTTTTTTAAAGATTTTATTTATTTATTTGACAGAGACAGAGACAGCCAGCAAGAGAGGGAACACAAGCAGGGGGAGTGGGAGAGGAAGAAGCAGGCTCATAGCGGAGGAGCCTGATGTGGGGCTCGATCCCATAACGCCGGGATCACGCCCTGAGCCGAAGGCAGACGCTTAACCGCTGTGCCACCCAGGCGCCCCAAATTATTGTATTTTGTAAACCAGTTGCTTCTACATTTAATGAGCCTAAAGGATAAGACCATAAACTACTATTAATTGTTGGGAATAAGGGTGATTTTAATTTTCTTAAGGCTTTCGATCTTCCCTGAATCTTTTATAATCTCCAATAATTTATAACAAAAATACAATTTTTAAAGTGTTTTTCTCAAGAATAAAATTATAGATCAACATGTTTACAAGCACCCTTAAAAAGTGGTATTAAACCATTTGACACAGATATTTGAGAATGCCTACCTAAAGAGTGGAAGTGAAGGATTAGTGCTAGGCATAATCAGGAGATATGGACCCTGTTCTGTATTCATTTCCTTTTCCGTTTTTACTTTTCTTTCTATTTGATTTGCTTGACCCACTGTAATCTACCTTGCACCTTGTGGCCACAGGAAACTTTCTGCTAGGCAAATCTAACCATGATACCCCCCAGAAAATAGCCCTTTGATGGCTCTCTGTTGTCATTAGGATTAAGTTATTGCCTGTTTTAGTTAATTCTCTCTCACTTAAAAATATCAGACCCACTGTCAATATCCATTTTAATAAAAGATGACAGATTGATTTTGTATTCTTAAGAAATCTGGGTAACTACGGCATTATGGGATCGAGCCCCACATCAGGCTCTTCTGCTATGAGCCTGCTTCTTCCTCTCCCACTCCCTCTGCTGTGTTCCGCTGTCTCTATCTCTGTCGAATAAATAAAATCTTAAAAAAAGAAAAGAAAAGAAATCTGGGTAACTAATAGAATTGGAGAAAGAGCTATAAGAGACAATTCCTCAAGTAATGGAACTGGGACCGTAATGCTACCCAAAGTTTCTCTGTGTGAGTTTTTTCTATTTTGGTCTCTTTTCTTTTTTTCTTTTTCTTTTTTTTTTTTTTTTTTTAAGATTTTATTTATTTGACAGAGATAGAGACAGCCAGCGAGAGAGGGAACACAAGCAGGGGGAGTGGGAGAGGAAGAAGCAGGCTCATAGCGGAGGAGCCTGATGTGGGGCTCGATCCCACAACACTGGGATCACGCCCTGAGCCGAAGGCAGATGCTTAACCACGGTGCCACCCAGGCGCCCCTTGGTCTCTTTTCTTTTTATCGGCAAACGTGGGCTTTATTTTCTGCTGCACTTAGATGTTCTCAGCTCCAGATGAGCAACTTTAACAGAAAGGGCTTCTATCAACAGCTGTATACTAATCCCATCGGAGGATTGAGATTAGAGTGGTTTGTATCATGTGCCCACTCCTAGGCCCATCTCTGTGTCCCTTAGACTAGACTACGATTGCCAAGGCTGAGTCACATTATTCTCTTCAATCAGTGACAAGAGTAGAAGACACCTGCAAAGAGAAAGGGGGATGTGCTGGGAGATACAATGTAGCAATAAGATACACTATCAAAATAAGGCCTTTGTAAATAGGCCCCATCCACTTCTTAATTTTTATCTGCGGTCCCACTTTTTGTGCCAAATAGAACTACAGGCATTCCAAAATATTCTATGCTGGCTTGCAATCTGTATTTTTATAAAAAGTGTTTTCTCAGTTTGGAGACACAATGAATTATCTACCTTTCTCACCTAGAAAATATTTCTTTTAGTTTCACTGCCTCTAAGAAGTCTTTTTCCTGACTCCTGCTGGTAAGTCTTCATCTGATTACATTGTATCGATATTCTGTTTTTCCCACCATTAGTGTATGCTTCTTGACAGCAAGGTGGGGGGGGCAGGGAGGTGCTATATTTTGTGTGTATATCCTCAAAACTATATAAGACCCTTAATATATAAAAGGTATCTTAAAACGTAGTGAATAAATATGGAATAAATCACCAATTTTCTAAAAAAGACACACAAGGAAAGGAAGGAATCCAATAAATTAATCTGGACAAAATGGTTATTCACATATTAAGTAAATCATTTGTTCCCTACCTCATGCTATATACAAAAATCAACTCCAGGGCCATTGAAAACTTAAATGTGAAAAGCAAAATCTTAAAATATTTACAGGAAATCTAGATGATAACTGACCCTGGAGAAAGATGGGATTTATTAATAGACTTAAAAAAAAATTCATAAAAGACTGACACATTTGACTATATTAAAATCAAGAAGTGTTCACCAGAAGATGTCTCAAAGTATCTTAAATTGAACGTCCTAGAAGCATATTCTATGATAGAGGATTTTGTGCAAGTCATTTATTGAGGACGTGCTCTCAGGAGGAAGCTGTAGGGAAATGAGGAAAGCCTTACAGGAGGGGACGGGACTGAGTGAAGATGCGGTTTCAGCTGGAATCCAGCCTCGCCCTAATCCCATGGGAAGCTCTGGAACATGAATTGTATCACAGAACAAACCTTGAGATAAGGGGGTGAGCCTCATGTATCTGTTATTAGTTATTGGCTGCAGGCTGACCCCCAGGGTTTGGGTGAGGCAGATCCATTGGCCAATCGCTTTTCTTTTGAAGGTTACAGTTGTAAACTATTACCAGTCACATTCGTTGAAAACAGCATGTACCAGTATACAGTTTTATTTGCCAGCTATACCTCAATAAAGCTGGAAAAAGTAAAAGAAATAAACTTAAAACAAAAACAAAGTAAAGTCAAAAGGCAAGATACAAACCACATGAAGATACTTAGCACGCATATAACAAAGCATTTGTATCACAAATACAGGAGGAAGTTCCAAAGATAAAAAGAACTATGGCCAATGTATGAAGACACTCTCAACATGATTAGCAACTGGGGACACGTACATCAACACCATAATGAGATCCCTTTTCACATTTACTTAACAAAATATAAGCAGCCGAACAATAATTCTGCAGAGAATGTGGATCATCGATATTTCTCACACCTTGTTGATGGTTTTACAAATTGCTATAATTCCTTTGTAAAAGCAACTTGGCATTTTCCTGTAAAGAAAAATATTTACATAACTTATAACCCAGCAATTCCACTTCCAGGTATATATTCAAAAGAATGTTGACCTATTCATGGCAACATTATTCATAAAAGCAAAAAAACCAAAACCCTAAAAATAACCCAAATTTCTGTGAACAATGATTAAATAAACTGTAGTATATTCATAAAACATTGAGCAGTGAAAATTAAGAGCTGCAACTAAACAAAATAGGACAGATAAATATTAGTAATGTTAAATTAAAATCAAGCTCCAGAAAACGAAATACAACATAATTTTAATATAAAGTTCAAAAATGAGGAAAAAACCCAAACTAAGCTGATTGTGAACACAAACTCAAAGGAATGATAAGCATAAAATTCAAATTAAAGATAATTTATGGTTGGCCAATAGATCAGGTTGGTGAGATCAGGAAGGAGGAGCCTATTGATACAGTTAGTGACTATATTAGTTGCAGGAAGAAGTGGTGGATTCATGGGTATTAGTCATATTAACACACACTACACATAAATTAGTATGATTAGTTCACTGCATGAATTGATGACTGTGATAAACCTAGGGATATGGTAATTCAATTTTGTTCACCTGAGTTTTATGTAGATAAGTTAGATCCAAGGAATAAACTTACACATGGCTCTGAAAATGCCACCTAATTGAATATAGTGCATTAGAATCTAATATCAGAAGAAGAGAATTGTTGTTTCTGCCACTTATTTCCCATGCAATACTGGATAAGACTTTGGACTCTGTCTTTTTTCATCTGAAAAATGGGATTAAAAGTAGTTGTCTTTACAGTCTTTGTGTATCTTGATATTCAGAAAAGACCATATCTGTGAGTTCATTGCTGGAATTGTAGGTAGACCAGATACACATATGGATATGGGTGATGACGATGAGGCAGTAATCACTTCATCATAACAAGAAGTATTTACTGAATGTGTGCTGTGTGCCAGGCGCGGAGCAAGGCCTAGTCCAGCTATAAGGATGTATGCATAGATGATAACTATAGTAAAATTAGTAAATGTTCATATAGAAATATGATGGAGGTATGGAGACACAAAAGAAGGAAAACCAGAATAAATTGTAGATGGCTTCACAGGAGATAAAATTGTGGTGGGTCTTGAATGATTAGTTGACCAAGAGAGTAGACATTTCAGGTAGCTTGAACAGCATGTTACCTGGATGGGTTTGGGAAATCTTGGGTTTTTGGAGTTAGAGAGGCAGAAAGCTGTAACCAAAATGAAACTCAGCTGGTGATAGCAGTGACCAGAGCTCAGATTCCAGAGAATAAAAAAAATTTATTATACCTGTCATGACTTAAATGCAAGGAGTTTCTTTTTTTTTTAATTTATCCTAAACCAATCTTTTTTCAAATATTCATAAAGTCTCTTCCCAGAGAATAAGTAAATTATTGAAACGTACTGTGCTTTCTGAATCTAAGGAGCTATGAAATCTATTTATAATTAACTTTTAAAAAAAACTATTTCACGAATCATATAAATACCATTTGTATTATCACTGTGAGATCATTTCCTTCAAACAGAGGAGAATAAACTTCAGGGCTCTATCAACTCCACCCAATTCATTAAAACTTGTCTTTGATTCTTAAGAAATCTCCTAAGGTTCTTTTTCCCTCCAAATTTCCTACTAAGCTATTCTTTAAATTAGTCTCAGTTCTTTTATTTTTATTAAACTGTCTGAGAAAAACCACAGGACCCAAACCATTTGGAGACTTTTCATTCATGACCTTAAAAAAAAATCCCCCAACCAACAGCAACCAAAAGATGATTGTGTTACTTGTTACTACTGTATAAATAGGGCCTTTTAATGTGTCCTTCTATTGTAGTAATGTTGGATGTGGACTACTGTTTTCTTGTATGATTAATCCTGTATTTTGGATGCTTAATTATTTTAAAAGAGTGAAATGGTCCATCATCCGTTACTGTGTTAGAGAAAAGGTGAGAGATGTCCTTGAAAACAGTGGTCAGCAAATTTTATTTTTTTCTTTCTGTATTGGTTCATTTGCTTTATCTTTTAGATTCAGTTCATTTCACCTTGATGGAGAAAGTAAACAGCTTCTGGAACAGCCTAATTCAGAGTCTTTCAGCAAGTCTAGGGCTTCATTTGGTGTATTGAAAGATCAATGTCACTTAGATGATAGGTATCTTTTGTCATAAATGTCATCCTTTAGTGGTTTCTTCCTTGTTTCTACTCTCCTTTCACTTGAAAGGCATTTTCTGAGTTATCATGTCTACTCTCACAATTGCCAATTCGAAGCTAATTATTTTTAAATTTCTATCTGGCCCCAACCTCTCCCCTTAGATCCAAATCCATATATCCAAATTTCTATATCAATTTAAGTGTCAATTTTCAGAACAAAATTCCTATACCCTCTCCCAAATGCCCTTCAATGTGTATTCCAATATTAATCACCTCCAAACAAGAAACCTGGGATCGCACTTGACCCCTTCCTTCCATGGACCAATTTCCAACTTTTAGAGATGGTAATCTCTAAAGATCTTCTTTTTATGTTCTTTTGTATTCCCTTAGTTCTAATCCTGATTATTCTATGTCCCCATTCCCGTAATGCCCCCTTAAATAATTTCCGGCTTCTGTTCTTTCCCTTTTGATGTTTATTCTTTATATACGTGCAGGAATGCACAAAAATGAAAATATATGTGTGTCTCTCAACTGCTTACAACCTTTTGATGGTTTCATGTTGCCCTTAGGAAAAGTAAATCCCATAGCTGAGCATGTAATACATAGATCATCAAAGTGGGGCTAATAATCTCTTCAGGCCTATGGTCTCAGATTACTCCTCTCTTCACTTTTTAAGATCTAAGCACACTGAACTAGGGACATTTGTGAATTTGCTATATTGCTTTACCACGGTGGCTTTGAATGTTCCTTTTGCTTGAAACCTCGTTCCCTTCTATTTTTCCTATTCCTACCCTTTCTTCAAGAGCTAGCTCAAGCTTCACCTCACTTTAGATGCTTCCCCTTTATCCCTGGAAAGAACTAACCATTTCCTCCTCCTCCCCTGTGTCCACAGATTGGTGCACTCTACATAGCATCCATAAAGCTGATGGCTTTTGTTTATTCACAAGTCTAAATCTCTCAATTGAGTATTTTAAGAGCAGGGGCCATGTTCTATACATCCTTTCCTAGCATCCCAATCTGACTTCGAAGGTAAGTCTGGTGAATATTCCGTACTTAAATGGATTACTTAAAGAAACAAAATGAGAGCCATAAAATAGGTGATGTTCTTTCCACTCTCTTCCTTCCAGTCCAAGGATTAAGTTCTTCCCAGGATGATTGTGGAAATGCCCACATTGTTGATGAAAAGCTCCACCTTTCCCCGGAAAGGGTTTGATTGGCTCTATGGCCACAAGACAATGACACAGGAGGGCAACAGTCCAACACCAGTACTATTTGAAAGACTCTGTTATTTACTTCTGACTTCAAACTTGCCTGAGGTCATAACACTAGGAAGAGATGGAGCTGAGATTCAAATCCAGTCCGGTCTCAGTTGTGCCAAGCCCACACATCTCTCTATCCAGTTTTTCTTCCAGCTTGAGTTAAATACTGGGCCTGCATTTTTTTCCTTAGAATCATGGAGTCTCTATTACTGATCTCTTTTGATCAACTACAAGCATATGTATCTTGGTCAAAACAAGCACTAATTTGCAGACTAAACTCCTACTTAATGAAGAAATCTTTCTCTCAAAGAAGCAACAAAGTATGCAAAGAAATAGCTTTGCTAAAACGTACATTCAATTTGCATTGCCAAATAGCACACTGATCCTTTTAGTCTAAAACATATGCATTCAAGGTTATTTCACTATTGTCTCCAAGAGGGGATTGTGGTGAGGTGGGGTATATAGCTAAATACATATATCCAGATGATCCTTCCCACAACAAAGGAATAATGTGCTTTAAAATTTAGTTAAAATACCTACTAGTTAGAAAAGCGCTGACATTACTTAAAAAAATTATATTTCCATTTGATGTTAAAAAGATGTTAAGGTAATCCAAATGAATGAATGAATGAAAAATAACACAATAACAGTAATAGTCATAATAACAATAGCAGTAGCAATAATATCAAATAGCCCTATTCGCCAAGTTTATTTTTGAGCACTTTCATGTATGTTAATGTATTTAATTCTCACAATTACTCTTTGCAGTAGATAAAATTATCTCCATTTCAGATATCTTAAGACATGATTTAAGATAATGTCTGGGATGTACAGATTAAGTTACTTTCCTACCATCATATAGCAATAAATGATAAAGTTAGGATTCGAATTCTGAAAGTCTGATTTCAGAATCTCTGCATTTAACCACTACAATACCTAAGTGAATGATATAGATGCCATATTATAAAACACATGTATATGTGTATGCATGTACTCAATTCTCAAATTTGTATATATATAGATGAACATTTATATGCATACACTACACATAGACACATTCCCACATGCATTCTATGCATATACATAGAGAAAAGGAGACATACATATTTATACACACATATGAAAATATGTGAAATGTGATTAATGTAAAATAGAAATATAGCAATCACACTGGTAACTTTTCCTACAAAAATCTAACTGGGCCTCCTAAATCCAACAATAAGAAAAAGAAAGAAAAATTCCCTCACAATTATATTTAGCAAATGTTTTCCAAGAAATATTGTTTAATCACTTCAGGGAAGCAGAACTTTCTAAGGCTGCAGCCAAGTTAAACTTTTGAAAATAGTTTTTGTAATGTTTACCCAGTGAGATCATATTTTCATTGCCCTGATGAAATACAGGTGCAAAATCTAAATACACCAGCCCCTATAGTGCAGTTTCTCGCTGAGTTCCTTTCCTACCATGGCTAAAATCCTTCCGCCTCTTTTTCTTCTACCTTTGTCCTTCACCCCAGAATTTTTTGAACTCATGTGATTCCAATAATATCCATTGAAAGGAAAAGCAGAAGGAAAATACTATTTACTGATTACCTACTATGTGTCCGTAGCTTTAACAAGCAATATTTCATGTGAGTGACTCAATGATATTCTGTGGTATGCATTATTTTCACAGAAGGAGAAATGTGGGCCCAGAGAAGTTAAGCAATATACCCAGGAAAACAAAGCCATTAAGAGGTAGAGCCAGAAAATTGGGGTGTTTCCTTGTAATCCTAGCAGAAGGGAAGGAAAACTAGAATTGTAGAATACTGTTGTTGGAAGGGACTTTATTTATCCCATTGTAATTGTCTGTTTACTACGTTCTCCTGGAGGGAAATGAATAATCTTATTTATATTTGAACCTCCAGCCATATGCATTGTGCTGCCACAGAGTGCCCACTGGATAGCTGTCTAACTAAACAATTGATTTCAAAAATACATTACAATATCCAAGGGTTAATATGTGTCAAACATTTTGCTGTCTTTGTCCTGTACCTTCTTCCATGTAATGGACTCTAGCACAGCATCCTATCCTCATATTTGAAGAAACTGAGGTCCAGAAAGGTAAAGCAGTTTATCCAATGACAGCCAATGGGTTTGGAAGTGCCCATTTGGAATTCATGCTCTTTGCATGCTGCAAGAAAGAATTCTTCATTATTGTTGTATTTGTGTTTAGGTGATTTGAACTAAACAGATTTGAACCAAATGGAAAAGAAAACTATAGATTCCTTGCCCATCTAAATTGCCAGTGCTAGTTCACAGACCAGATGGAAAGAATGTTTACTTCTAATAGTGCTAGGAGGTTAGGGCAGCATTTTTGTTTCATAAGCAAGGTGGCAGCACCCTCTAGCCTGGAGCCCATGAGCCCACACTGGGGGCCAGAGCTGCCAACTATGAACCAGAAGGGTAACAGCCTCTGCTGGGAATTCAGACCCACAAATCCTGCATGGAAGATAAAATCTTTTTTGCTTCTTAATTCAATCACATACCCAACTGGCAATCTTGCATATCAAAATGGGAATCCTGGGAGGCTGTTGGAATATGCAGATCAACAGAAGCTAATTAGCATTAACTTGCAGCCCTCCCGAACTGATTGGCAGCACAGCTGTGGGGACCCAACAAAACATGCTGAGTTGCATGTTTGTCAGGCCACCTGCCACTTGGCGGAATCCAAAATAGTGCAAACCACCATGCCATAATAACTTGGTGACCTTAGTTTGAGAGGAGTAGGAAATAGACATATTTGGATCATGCAGTAATTAGTACTGCCTTCACCTGACACTCACTCAACAATAGGCTTCATGGTAGTACCTTCCTCATCTGACACTGTGATGTCTTAATTGAGATTGACAGCTTCTTCCTGAGGCTACCAGTTCTCCATGAAGTTTGCAATCTTACTCAGAATCACTACAGGCTGCAGGCATTGAAACACCGGTACAATTTCATTTCCAGCCTCCTAGAGCCTGGCTCTTGTTGCATAAACCAAGGGCATCTTTTAGGAATAAACACAAAATACATTAGCGCATGTACAGGGAGCATGAGAGCCAGAAACCAGGCTGGATGACCTTACGTAAGTTACCTAACTTCCTAAACTTCAGACTCCTCATCTGAATTGTAGCACCTCATGGAGTTATTGTGAGGATTGGACTAGGTGACGTGTGAAAAAGCCCCAGCACAAAGCAGGGGCTCATTAAGTGGTAGCCATTTTTTATAGTAATTAAAATACATACATACACGTAAGAACAGAGGGGCTAACCATTTGTATCTAATTTTTATAACCTGTCTATGGGGAGAAAACATTGTAAAGATATTTATAATGAACCACCTTTGCTTTTAGTTGGGAAATTTGGGAAGTACATTAAAAACCTTCATTCTATTCAAGTCTCTATCACATATATGAAAAATAAACTTTAGTCTTAATTGCTAACATTTGAGAAATTACAATGTCAAACATTATATTATTACATATATATGATCTTATCTAAACTTCACAAGCCCCAGAGATGAGTACTCAAATATCTTAAATTTAAAATGAAAACTAAGTCTTGGGAAGGTCTAGTAACTTGCCCAAGGTCAACCTTTTAATTCAGTGCTTTTTGTCTTCCTGCAGATTTTGGATGACCCAATAATAGCTATATTTTGCATTTGAGTTGTGCTTCACTCTTATTGGAGAACTGAGCTCCCTATAAAAGTCTGCAGGAGAAATTGAATATTTTCTCGGCTGTAGAAATGATGTATGCAGTAAGCGCAAGGTTGGGGAGATGGTTAGGTTTCAACTTGGTGGTTTCTAAGATTCATTTCAAATCCGAGAAACTGACATATTTACACCCTCTTTATTGTAGTAAAGTGATAACTTATCTAAAGTTCCTTTCAGCTCCAGTAGGTGAGGCAAGAGAAGTAATAGCAGCTTCAGTTTTAACACAATTTTGACAGTGGTGACCCTGGGAGAGCAGGATTGAGTGTTCTGAACTTTGAGTGGAATAATCATTCTCCTTTGGATTTGGCAATATCTGTTCCACTGATCTCCTTCATGTAGATGTTCTGAGATATTGTGGGATTTGCTTTTGTTGGAGTTTTGAGTGTTTTTGAAAATCCGAATTCCTTCTGTCTATCCATTAGTGAACCATTTGTAGTTGCCTGCCAGAGAAAGTTCACTGTGCCAGAAATCTTCCCGGTTACTTTCCTACATCTCTCTACCATTGCTGGTAATCCCCTGCTACCTTCACACACGACTTGTGAAATGTCTTAAAAGTATATACACTTTTAAGTGTATACACAAGATTCAGCTTGTATCTTGTCTCTGACCTATTGGTAAATGGCAGCTAGAAATTGGATGGAGATCACTTTAAAGCCCTATTCTAGCTAACCAAAAGAGGGAGATCAATGGGCCATGAACCAACTAAATGTTATTTGTGCTCTAAATTTGCTCTTTACAATTGACTCTTCTATCAAAGTAGGTTTAGTGTGGAGAGTGGCAGAGAGAGGGAACATAGTCATGAAGTAGGGTGACTTGAGCTGTGGAATCTCTATGGGCATTATCAAATAGGCAAAATACAAGCACCAACGTTTTGAAAGCACCTGCAATGTTTAAGGAACTGGAACACATATTCTGTCAGTCATTTGACAAATGAAAAGAACTGAGCACAGAGTTGGACAGGTGGACAGAGCTAGCAAATGTTGGTTATAAGATTAGAGCCCTGTCTTCACTTATGCTTCTGTTTATGCTCTTTGCTAAGCAGTTTCATCTCTTAGCCTAGAATGCAAGAGATCTGTCAGTTACAGAAAAGAGGGATAGCGTGGCAGACTACAATGGGACTCAGAGGGCTCTACTCCTCTCTGGTATCAGTGACCCTGGACTAGTCACTTATCCTAACAACATTAAAAGCTACATTGTATTGAGTCAGGACATGCAATAAGCACCCAAAATAATAGCTTGTTTAATTCTTACACTGCCCTATGAGAGAGCTGTGACTAACTCTATTTTATGGGAGGTTAAATAATTTTTCCAAGAAATATCTGGTGAGTATCTGGGGTATAAGGCCAAGTCTATCAGGCTCCAAACCCCAGCTCTTAACAAATCTATCATGAAAATTCAATTATAAAATAATAGTTTTCAGAATAAATACTTTAGTGAAATAACTGCTATGAAATTGCTTTTGAAAAACTAGGATTTGAAAGACTGAGGAGAAGGGTATTGTATTGATAAATACGAGAACGGATGGTAGTTGGTTAAGGGAAACTCTGTAATGTGTATAAAGTGCCTGTACGTAGTGTACCATGACTGACCCTGGGTTCTGCCTTCATCTTCCCCTCCACCCTGTGCCTATAAAATGTTGACTAATACACAAATCAACTCTTAAACTCAATCTTAGTTCTTTGTTCCAAGTCCTTATCTCATCAGTTTGCGCTGCTATAACAATACCATAAACTTGGTAGCTATCAACAGCCAGCTCTCAGGCCTCTTCTTCCCCTAAGGGCACTAATCCCATCATAAGGGCTCCACTTAATGACCTCATCACCTCACAAAGGTCCCACCTCCATCTAGGGTTTTAGCATATGTATTTTGGGGGACACAAACATTAGGTCCCTGGCATTTTTCCCTTGTAAGGCCTTCAGGGTGTTGTCTGTGTAAGGTAGGCTCTGCCTGTTGCTTAGGAGTAAGCATGGGGAAGTAGCTGGAGGAAGAAGTCCAGGTTAAGAGAGTCAGCGTTTTTTGGTTTAACATGAAGCCACCATGGGGTCCACTGAAAGGAGCCTGACTAGTGTCTAGCACAGAAGGAGAAACCAAGGAGTCATGAAGCCTAGGAGACCACCTGCCTTATGCAGGAAGAACAGCATTCAGGATGGACTCTGGGAGTTTTTCGGTCTCATTGGGTGCCAATATGATTTTTTTCATGATCAAATTTTGGGTTTTTGAAATGCTTTATCAGTGGGGGTGGGTGGGGGAACAACCGAACAACCTGGTAATGGAATGGTGATAGATAAAGGGAAGATAATCAGGGTCTTTAATTCGACACCAGGTATACCAGCTCTGTGCCCATATTCTGTGGTAAAATAAGCCTTCCCTGGTGCTATAGACTAAACTGTGTCCTTCCTAAATTCATATGTTGAAACCCTAACCCCCTCAGTGTAATGGTACCTGGAGACAGGGTCATTAAAAGGTAAAGTTACATGAGGGTGGGACCCTATTCTGCTAGGACTATGGCTTTACAAGAAGAGAATGGGAGGCAGATCTCTACCCTGTAATGACACAGATATCTGTCATTTGTAAGCCAGGAGAGCTTCACCAGAACCAAACCATGTTGGTACTCTAGATTTCTAGCTTCCAGAACTGTGAGAAAATAAATTTCTGCTGTTTAAGCTACCCAGGCTATGGTATTTTGTTATTAGGCAGCCCTAGCTGACTAATATACCTGGAATATTCTATAGGAACTCCTCTTAAGACCCAGCCCAGCCTACGGGGTCTGCAGGAACACCATGGAGCATAGGGCATGCTGAGATAATAAGGCTCCAGGGTAACTGACTCAGAGAGGCTCTGGCTTAGTCCTAAGTTTCAGGGAAAAAATAGCCATCAGTTATTAAGCACCAAATGCCAAATGATTGACCTAAGATTTGCCATTTAGATCTCTCCAAAGCCCTGAAAGATAATGCCATTATCCACATGACAGGGAGGAGGAAACTGAGGGTCCAAGGAGAAGTATGATCCCTGAAGGTCCCATATCTAGTATGTGTTCAAGCTTCAAAAGAAACTAGTTTTTGTCTGAAATACTGGATTCTATTAAAGTACTCTTGGCTTCCTGTTCTTAGCTTTAAGGGCAAAGGCATTTGAACCTGCATCATGCACTGAAATTAACAAGATATGGTCCCTATTCTTGGGGAGTCTTTAATCATGTGTGTTCTTGTGTAGTGGGGGGGGGAGTTCGGAGCATGATACAGAGATAGTCAACAATGCAGAGTATAAAAAGTATCTTTATGGTGTTCATGACGAGAGCCTGCACTTTTGCAGAAAACGTGAGAGAGAGCACCAGCATAGCAACAAGGAAGACCTTTAGTATAGTTTGTCAGAAATTGTTGAAATTGACTCCAAATCTGGTTCTTGGTTTCCTGGAAATCTGATTTCCAGTTCCTCCTAAAATAAACTTCACTGTGATCTCCATCGTCAACTGCTTTTTAACACTTGTCTCTCATGCTTTCTTTCCACTTATGGACCAAACCTGGCACCTGGTTGTTCAGCTTTGGCCATTGGTACACTTTGCTTTGGACTCCATTTCTGACCAAAAGAAATAACAAAAGTATGTATTATCACTTATTCCTAGGGAGAACCTGGGATTCAGAATATTTACATTCAACCTTTTGTAATCCAGGAGTTCCAAGATGGGTGCATGAGGGGAGAATGGAGACCAAAGCCTTTGGCCAATATGGTATTTTTTTGTTTGTTTTATTTTAAACAACTTAACTGAGTTATAATTTAAATATCCTAAAATTAAACCATTTTAACTATACTATTTATTGACATTTACTTAATTTACAGAGTCTTGCAACCATTATTGGACTCTAACTTGAACATTGGCATCACCCATCATAAAAAATATTAGTGTCTGTCTGCAGTCACTCCTTATTCCCACCTTCTACCCCAGGCAACCACAAATCTTTCTGTTTCTATAGGTTCATTTTTTCTGGACATTTCCTATAACTGTAATCATACAATATGTGGCCTTTTTGTTAGCGTATGATTTTTGAGGTATATTCATGTTGTAGAAGATATCAGTACTTGTTCCTTTTTATTACCAAATACTATTCCGTTGAATGGATATACTAGATTTTGTTTATCCATTGCCCTAGTTGATGGACATTGGGTTGTTTCCTTTTTTTTTTCTATTATGAATAATATTGCTATGAACTGCTACTTATATACAAATTTAGAAGGACCTATGTTTCATTTCCTTTGCATAGCTGCCGAGGAGTGGAATTACTGGGTCATGTGGTAAGTCTATGTTAAACCAATTAAACTTCCAAGCTATTTTCCAAAGTGGTTGTATCATTGAACATCCAAATTGCCAGTTTACTCACATTCACATTAACACGGGTTTTTGTCTATTTCTGATTACAGCCATTCTAGTAGGTGTGAAATCATAACTTATGGTTTTAATACATATTTCTACAATTCCTAATGATATTGGGCATCTTTTCATGGGTTTATTGGGCATTCATATATTTGGTGAAATGACCGTTGAATTTTCTGTGTGTATTTTAAAATTGATTTGTTTTCTTATGGAGGTGAAAGAGTTCCTTTTTTTTTTTTTTTTCTGGATTCAAATCCCTTTTCCGACACAGTATTGGCAAATATTTTCTCCTATTCTGTAACTTGTCTTTTTTCACTTTCATGGTGGTATCTTTTGAAGCACAAAAGTTTTTAATATTGACAAAGTCATTTTTATTTATCCATTAAGCTTTTGATGCCATATCTAAAAAATACTTATACAAGTTCACAAAAATTTGCTGCTTCTATGATTTTTGTCTATACTTCTAGCTCTTGAGTTAATATTGTATATGGTGTGAGGTAAGGGGACAAATCCATTCTTTAGCATATGGATATTTAATTGCTCCAATACCTTTCCACACTATATTATCTTGATACATGTGTCAAATCAATTGACCATAAAATCAGTTGACTATAAATAGGAGGGTTTACTTTCAACTCTATTTTATTGATCTATAGGATATCCTTATGCCAGTACCATATTGCTTTGATTATTGTTGCTTTGCAGTAAGTTTTGATATCAAGAGGTATAAATTCTCCAGCTTTGTTTTCTTTCAAGACTGTTTTGGCTGTCTAGATCCTTTGATTTCCATATGAACTTTAGGATTAGCTTGTTAATTTCTACAAAATACCAGCTGGAAGTCTTGAGAGGAATTTCTCCGAATCTTTGAAGCCTAGCATTTTAAATCTTTGGAACTTAAAATTAAGTGCTTTTAGAAGAGACAGCTGCTCTCCAATTTGCTAAGATACCACCACTTTTTGTTTTAATCCAGATTGTTTCACATACTACAGGACCCACCTGGTCCCTTAAGCATTTGCGTGAACTCCTGATCTCCACTTAGGAATGGCAGAATAAGAAATGGAGTAAGAAGGATAAAGACTGGGGCACTCTAAGCTTATTATTGATAAACAGTTGTCAGCAAGCACTTATTCCTAAGGATAGAATGTAGACTAATATTACTAAAGATTTTTAGTAAGGGTCTGAATAAAAACTGGCAGTGAATCCTCAAAAGTTAAAGTTTAGTTCATTTATTGGCTATAAATTATAGTTTGATATTTGAGACCTTTTGCATATGTGCACTCTTATCTATATAACACATCTGCAAAGTAGGCATTATTGTTCCCGTTCTATAGATAATCATTAGACAGGACATGTATTTTCCCCAAAAAATTCGGATGCATTTTTGTCTTTATTTGGATGCAGTGTTTCTACCCCCTAAAATCCCATGGCATTTTCCCTGGAGCTCTTAGAACATAGAAATATTTCACCTTATTTTACCCACTTAGGTAGACATAATGCCTCTTACTAACTGGAAAATTTTGAGGGGAGAGACCCTATAGGACTCATCCGTATCCTAGACTGTGCCTTTTACCATAAAGATTGAATGTTGCAGTGCATTCGTATTTGCTACATGAGCGAATATACCAAATGATGATTAACTGAGGTTTTAATAGGTTTGTTTTTCTAAACAGGAAGAACTTTGGGTCTCATTTTACACTTATTTTCAATAAAAATGCTAGCAAATTTAAAATATAACATGTTGGAGAATTTGGGCTACTGGAAAAGTCCTTTGATAAACAGACAATTGGCATTTTCAAATAAGATCTAATATGTAGAATTTCCAAATTCATCTTCAGATTGTAATTATGTTGTATAAGTGTCCTTCTTTATTGGCATATTTAAATTTTATTTTTTCAGGATTGTTTTGGAGCTCCCTAAGTTGTCCCCCATGCAGCACATGTATTACGCTTCTTTCTGGTAATGTTATCATATGAGTTCATGAGAATATTCCTTCCATGTTTTCTTCTCCATTGCCCTGCAATTGTCCACATAACTGCTTTGATCACAATCTGATCCCCTTATCAAAACCCCAATGCGAGATTTGTGTTGCTGACTGCCAAGGCTCTGTTCTGTGTTTTGTGATTTCACCCTGTGTGGGGGGTGAAACAGCTTTGTCTCTGATCCTGCTGAGTTCTTACTTTTCTTCTGAAGAGCAGTTTGGGAGTGAAATTGTGATTATGACCTTTATTTAACTATTGGTAAACCAAGAGTACATTTTACGGGATTTTAAAGCTAAATAAATAACAACATTGAACATTAAATTGCTATATTCTCAGAGGTTAATTTTAAGTTGGTTTTTTTTTTTTTTTTCTTGCTCTGAGAACATTTTGAGTTTGTAGCAGGAGATACTTAAGGATTCCCAGATCCAAATAATATGTGAGCCATGCCACAGAGCACATCTTAATTCAACATTGAATCCTGAGCACCTAACATGGTACCTAGCATATGTTTGTGCTTAATTAGAAACGATTTTTTTTTCTTCATCTATCTTCTGTTTTTCTTCTCTTCTTGGTTTACTTCTCAGCTCAAAGGTCTCTAAACATCTTGAAATTACTGGGCTTCACATGAAAATAAAACTATTGCTAGATATTACTAGAGATCATGCAGTCACCTTCCTCCCACAGGGTGATTTGAGTGTTTCTAGGATACTGAGAAAGACTTAAGCCACCTTTCTGATTATGCTGTTGCCACCACATGGTCAGGAGCTAACTCAACTCTCCTGTTCTTACTTTGGAAGTGCCTCTAAGGTTGGATGTCAGACAGCTAGGATAACTGGACATCTAAAATCTATTCAAATATAAGTATTATGAGATGTTCACTCATTCATTTAATCATTCAAGAGTTAAATGGAATATCTACCATGTGCCAGTCCCAGTGTTGGAAACTGGGGATAAAAAGACAGTCTTTGTCCTCAAGAGGCTTACAGTACAATTGGGCAGGGGAGATAAACAGACTCCAACATGTGCTGATTACTGTATTATAGTGAATAATGTGCTCTGGAAGCAGAGAAGGGAGTGAAAAATGTTGCCTGAGGGTTGGGAAAGCATGTTTATTTTGTTGGTGTGCATACTCTTTTGTCACTAGAAGCCCCGAGGACAATTTTTACACATACTCATTTGGTAAGATAATATTTGTAAAATATTTTACTGTCCTCCGATCATAAGGAGAATGATTCATATGGCAGAGCAGGACATGAAGCACCAGTCTAACACTGGATTAATACTTTTGAAGTATTTACAGTCATTGCTGTGAAATGACCTTGAAGGATTTTAATTTACTTTGTGACAATGGATGCAAATCAAAGCTTGCTGGACAAAAAACCGGTTTCATCTTCACCCAAGAATATCTTCCCCCTAATTTTCTAGTATTAAGAAAACCTTTTTTCCCTACTTCCTTGTGTCTTTCCACCCCCCTCACCTCTCCTTTCACCTTCAACTATTTTTTGAGCCCTTGCCATGTGTTAGACTGTGTATTAGGTACTGTGCATACAAAGATGGCTAAAAACAGTCTAGCAAAGGAAACAATTCTATTCACTGGGACATATGCTTTAATGGAAGGTAGTATTAACATGCTAGGGATGCTTTAGGAAACAATTAGATCTGCCTCAGGGGAATCCAGCAAAGGCTTATGAGAGGAGGTGGTATTTGAACAAGGTTGTGACAGACATGCATTATTTCTTACATAAAGTCTTATGACCTAATTAATATCTGGACAATTATAGCAATCTATGCAGTTATGAGGGGAGTCCTCATAAGAATAATGTACAGACCACAAATATCCAAAGAAAATGAAAACATTAATTCAAAAAAATGTTCCTCTGTTTATTGCAGCATTATTTATAATAACTAAGATACGGAAGCAACTGAAGTATCCATTGATGAATAAAGATGTGGTGTATACATATACAATGGAATACTGCTCAGCCATAAAAAAGAATGAGCTCTTGCTATTTGCAACAACATGGTTGGACCTAGAGGGTAATATGCAAAGTGCAATAAATCAGACACAGAAAGACAAATACCATGTGATTTCACTTATGTATGGAATCTGATAAACCAAATAGAAACAGACCCATAAACATAGAAAAAGCTGGTGGTTGCTAGAGGAAAGGGAGTGGGAGGGTGGGCAAAATGGGAAAAGGGGAGTGGGAGGTACAGGTTTCCAGTTATGCCATGTATGTCATGGGGACGAGAGGTATAGCAAAGGGAATATAGTCAATGATACTGAAATAGCATTGTGTGATAACAGATGGTAGCTATACTTCTGAGTATAACATACAGATTTGTCAAATCACTATGTCATACAACTGAAACTAATGTAACATTGTGTGTCAACTATACTTCAATTAAATTTATCCCTGAAATCCTTACACTCAATATAAAATTATTTCATAAATGTTCTTTTGAAGAATTTTTTTAAAGGAAAGCTGGATTGGCTGAGTTTTCTTGCAAATTCAATGCAATTGGAATTAACATTCTTTGTGCTTGATGCTCTCTGAAGTGACTAAATGTTTTTGAAATGCAATTCTAATAGGAGAGTAGTCTCAATGGCATTCACATAAGATCATGCAGTCTACTTAGGTCCAAATCCAAGGGGCACTATTTAGAAAGAATGACTATAGTATGAATTTTTTTTATGAATTGGGCAGTGTAACAGTTATAGCTTCTAAGATAATCTCTTATTTGGCTTCTTTTTGTCTTTTGCATATGTATATACATACACATCTACATATATGTGCATATGCATATAGATATATATTTTTCTATATTTTTTGTATTTACATACATATATAAATATGAAAAGCTATACATATCTTAAGTGTATAACTTAGTCATCACAAAGTGAACATACCAATGTAATAAACTTGCAGACAAGAAACAGAACGATACTGAAATAGTATCATAAAGTTCCCCTTATGCCCTTTCTATTTGTTACTCCCACAAAGCTAACTGTCCTGATTTTGAACAGCATTCATAGCTTTGCCTGTGCACGTATGAGAGTTTTAATCAGCTACATTTTTTATATATTTTTTGGGTTTAATTAACATGCAATTTTATATTACAAGTGTACGACAAATTGATTCAACAGTTTTGCACCTTATTTAATATGCTCACCATGATAGGTGTAGTCATTATTTGTCACCATACAATGTTATTGCAATATTATTGGCGATATGTCCTGTCCTGTACTTCTCATGTGTCTTATTTTATAGTAGTTTTTGGGTGCAGTCTTCAGCATTTTCTGTACATATCATGCCTTCTGCAAATACTGATAATTTTACTTCTTCCTTACCAATTAGGATGAGTTTTATCTCTTTTTCTTATCTAATTGCTGCAGTTAGGAGTTCCAGTACTATGTTGAATAAAGTGGTGAGAGTAGACATCCTTGCCTTGTTCCTGATCTGAGAGGAAAAGTTTTCATTTTTTCACCAGTGAATATGATGTTAGCTATGGGTTTTTCATACGTGGTCTTAATTATGTTGAGATATGTTGCCTCTAAACCACTTTAAGAGTTTTTATCATGAATGGATGTTTTATTTTGCTAAATGCTTTTTCTGTGTCTGTTGAGATGATCACATGGTTTTTATCCTACCTCTTGTTAACGTGATGTATCACATTGATTTGCAAATATTGAACTATACTTGCATCCCTGGAATAAATCCCATTTGATTGTAGTGAAAGATTTTTAAAAATGTATTGTTGAATTTGGTTTGCTAATATTTTGTTGAGGATTTTTACGTCTATATTCATCAGAGGTATTGGCTTGTAATTTTTTTTTTTCATAGTGTCTTTGGTTTTGTTATCAAGGTAATGCTGGCCTCATAGAATGAATCTGAAATCTTTCCTTCCTCTTCTATTTTTTTTTTAATACTTTGAGAAGACTAAGTATTAACTCTTCTTTAAATGTTTGGTCGAATTCAACTATAAAGCCATCTGGTCCTGAACCTTTGGGAATTTTTTGATTATTGATTTAGTATTATTTCTAGTAATTGATCCGTTCAAATTTTCCATTTTTTTTCTTGATTCAGCTTTGGAAGACTATATTTCTAGGAATTTATCCGTTTCTTCTATGTTGTCCAATGTGTTGGCATGTAATTGCTCATAATATCTTCTTATAATCTTCATATTCTGTGATGCCATTTATTATGTCTCCTCCTTTATTTTAGGTGTTTGCCTTTTATTTTTCTTGATGAGTTTGGCTAAAGGTGTATCAATTTTGTGTATCTTTTCAAAGAATCAGATCTTGTTTTCCTTGATCTTTTCTATTTTTTTGTCTCTATTTCATTTTTCTGCTCTAATCTTTATTTCCTTCCTCCTGCTAACTTTCAGCATTGTTCTTTTTTCTAGCTCCTTTAGGCATAATGTTAAGATTGTTGAAGATTTTTCTTGTTTTTTCAAAAGGCCCATATTGCTAAAAATTTCCATCTTAGAACTGCTTTTGCTGTATCCCAAAGATTTTATACTGTTTTATTTTAACTTTCATTTGTCTTCATGTATTTTTTGGTTTCCTCTTTGATTTCTTGGTTGACCCTTTGGTTGTTAGAATCATGTCATTTAGCTTCCATGTGTCTTGTGTTTTTTCCAGTTTTTCTTGTAGTTGATTTCTAGTTTCATACTATTGTGGTCAGAGAAGATGCTTGATAGGATTTCAGTTTTCTTAAATTTACTGAGACTTGTGGTGTAACATATCTATCCTGGAGACTGTTCTATGTACACTTGGAAAGAATGTGTACTCTGCCGTTTTGGGATGGAATGTTCTGTACATATCTGTTAAGGCCATCTGGTCTGTCATTCAAAGTCGCTGTTTCCTTGTTTCCTCGGCTCCTTCCTATTATATATTTTTGATTTGTAGTTACCATTAGGTTCATGTATAATATCCTATGCGTATGACCGTACTTTTTAAAATGATGGTCATTTAACTTTGAACACATTCTAAAAGCACGAAATTTTTACTACCCCTCTGTTTTACTTATATGATGTCCTATTTTAAGTCTGACTTTGTATATCCCTTTTAAAAAACATTTTTGTAGATGTAGTTCATTTTACTTTTGCATTTTAGCCTCCATACTGGCTTTAGAAGTGATTCCTACATGTATTGTGTTTGCTTTTACCTCTGAAATTTCTCATTTCATAATTTTCTTCTAGTTATAGCCTTTTGTTTCCAGTTAAAGAATTCCTTTTAACATTTCTTGTGAGGCTGGTTTACTAATGATGGACTTGCTTAACTCGTGTTTGTCTCCTCGTTTTGTCAAACTCACTTTGTTTGCTTCTATGCATTAGGCAGGTCAGCTATACCTCCTGGTCTTGAAGGCAGTGACCTTGGGTAGAAGAGGTCCTGTGGTGCCATGCACTCCAGTTCCCCCTGGTCACAAGAGTAAGGTGCTCCAGGTGTGTCCGCTAGTGTCCCACACAAGTAGCGTGGGCTCCCTGTGCCCTAGAATGTGTGAGCCATGATTGTCTTCGGCCCAACTGGCTGTGGTGACCTGCTTTGCCTGCTGTGGGTGCACTGGGCAGGGTTTGGCCCTGTGCTGTTGAGAGACCCGTCTAAGGCTGCCTTGGGCTTTTTGGTGGGCAGGACTTGCTCCCTGTAAAGCCCTCCTTGCTTCCCTGCTGAAACTGTAGGCATACTAGTGTAGAGGTAATCCAATGAGCTTCTCCCCAGCTCATGGATCCTTTTGGAGTGGTTCCAGTTCCTGCCACGTGTTCCTGCAGGAGCTGCTTTGGAGGGATGCCCACCAAAGTAGGCAGGTTGAATGGGTGGGTCTATAGGGTACCAAGGGGGTGGGGTAGTGGTACTAGCAAGGTAGATAGAAAGTGTTAGACCTGACTCCCACACATGTTTGGATATCTAGGCTGGGGAGGTGGAAGAGAAATGGTATCTGCCAGCATCTTTGTTCCTGAAGAAATACCCTGAAATTCCCTGCCCCTTCAGCACATGTCCTAAGTTTAGCCAATAAATCTCCTTCATGTATACCTCAGGCCCTTTTCAAATTACTGCTTCTGTGCTATGTCTTGAGCCAAATTATTTATTATGCTTATTCTTTAAAGGTGGGAACTCGATTTCCTATTATACCCTGGCTCTCCTGAAGTTAAGCCCTGCTGTTTTTCAAAACCAGATGTTATGGGGACTAATCCTCCCTGTGTGGGTCCCCACTGTCAGGGGTGGCTGGTATGGAGTCTGATCCTCGACTCATTTGTGGTGTCCCTCCTCTTTGTGGTTAGTCTTGCCCCTGATTTGGTTCCCAACTGTGTCTGCCTCTCCTTCCTTTTTCAGTGTGGCCTCTTCTCTCATGATTAGCTGCGGAAGGTCTGTTCTGCCAGTCTTCAGGTAGTTTTCGGATTTGGTTGCACAGATGTAGCTGTTTTCTCAGTATGTCCATGGAGCAAGGGGGGTTTAGGATGCTCCTATTCTGCCTTTTCCACAATAGCCCCCAAAATCTTTGATATATTTCTTAATGCTTGCTCTTAAGTTTGCAATATGCATCTTTATCTTAGTCTATGTTTAAATAAGATACCGTTTCAATATAATATTAAAACCTTACGTGTGTATACTTGGATTTTTTTTTCCTTCTGTCCTTTATGATGCTGTTTTGAGAATTCTTATCCATAAATAGGTTTTAAGCTCTCAAAAACATCATTATTATATTTTGTGGACAATGATATTTTATAGAAATTTAACAATGAAAAAACGAATATCTCTGGGATTTATCTCCTATTTAACCTTTCTAGGTATCTTCATTTCTTTGCAGAGATTCAAATTTCCATTTTCTGTTATTTTCCTGCAGCTTAAAGAACTTCTTTAGTATATTTTGTGTTGCAGGTTATGCTGCTGATGAATTCTGTTTTTGATAGTCTGAAATTGTATTTATTTTGCCTTTATTTTTGGAAGATAATTTTTGCTGGGCATAGAATTTGAAGTTAATAGTTTCTCTTTAATTGTGTTTTAGCCCTTTAAAAATATTGTTCCATTGGTTGCCGGATTTCGAGCTGTACTACAAAGCTGTGATCATGAAGACAGCATGGTATTGGCACAAAAACAGACACATAGACCAATGGAACAGAATAGAGAACCCAGAAATGGACCCTCGGCTCTTTGGGCAACTAATCTTTGATAAAGCAGGAAAAAACATCCGGTGGAAAAAAGACAGTCTCTTCAATAAATGGTGCTGGGAAAATTGGACAGCTACATGCAAAAGAATGAAACTTGACCACTCTCTCACACCATACACAAAAATAAACTCCAAATGGATGAAAGACCTCAATGTGAGACAGGAATCCATCAAAATTCTAGAGGAGAACATAGGCAACAACTTCTATGACATCGGCCAGAGCAACCTTTTTCACGACACATCTCCAAAGGCAAGAGAAATAAAAGATAAAATGAACTTATGGGACTTTATCAGGATAAAGAGCTTCTGCACAGCCAAGGAAACAGTCAAAAAAACTAAGAGACAGCCCAC
>NC_048219.1:34615595-34633285 GCF_002007445.2 Ailuropoda melanoleuca | reverse complement strand
AAGAGAAGGGCCATATGCACCCCAATGTTCATAGCAGCATTGTCCACAATAGCTAAATTGTGGAAGGAGCCGAGATGCCCTTCAACAGATGACTGGATTAAGAAGTTGTGGTCCATATATACAATGGAATATTACTCAGCTATCAGAAAGAATGAATTCTCAACATTTGCTACAACATGGACGGCACTGGAGAAGATAATACTAAGTGAAATAAGTCAAGCAGAGAAAGACAACTCTCATGATTTCTCTCATCTATGGAATATAAGAACTAGGATGATCAGTAGGGGAAGAAAGGGATAAAAGAATGGGGGGGTAATCAGAAGGGGGAATGAAACATGAGAGACTATGGACTATGAGAAACAAACTGAGGGCCTCAGAGGGAAGGGGGGTGAGGAATTGGGATAGGCCGGTGATGGGTAGTAAGGAGGGCACGTATTGCATGGAGCACTGGGTGTTATACACAACTAATGAAGCATCAAACTTTACATCGGAATCTGGGGATATACTGTATGGTGACTAACATAATAAAAAATCATTAAAAAAATAATAAAAAAAAATATTGTTCCATTATCTTGTGGCTTCTATTATTTCTGATTTGGAGTCAATATTGATTTTTTTTTTCCTCGAGTTCAAGATTCTCTCAATAATAGTGAACAATTTTATTAGGTGCATTCTTATATTTTGCTTTGTATTCATCCTTAAGATTTACTTAACCTTTTGGATATGAGATGTATATAATATCTAACTTGGAAATATTTTGACCATTGCCTCTTTAATAATTTTTCTGCCTCTTCTAAACACCAGTTATATGTATATTAGACCATTATTCCACATGTCACCGAGTTTTGTTCATTTCTTTGAGCTGTGAGTTGTGTGCACATTCAGTTTGAATAGTTTCTATTGCTCTAAATTAAAATTTACTGATATTTCATTTTCCAATGTCCAATTTTCTGTCAAGACCATCCAGTGATCTTTTTTATTTTGGGTATGAACCTAAATGAACTATTATTCCACCATAAAGAAGAATGAAATCCTGGCATTTGTCACAACAAGGATGGACCTAGAGGGTATTATACAAAGTGAAACAAGTCAGAAAGGCAAATTATGATTTTGCTTACATATGGAATCTAAAAAAAAAAAAAAACAGATGAGACTGACATAGGAAGAAAATTGTTGGTTGTCAGATTGAGGGAGGGTTTGGGAGATGGGTGAAATAAGTAAAGGTGATTAGGAGCTATAAACTTCCAGTTATAAAGTATGTTATGTGAGTGTAATGTACAGCAGAGGGAATATAAACAATACTGTAATAATTTTCTATGGTGATAGATGGTAACTAGACTTAACATGGGCATTTCATAATATATAAAAATATTAAACCACTGTGGCGTATACCTGAAATTAATAGGATTTTGTATGTGAATTATACTTCAAAAAATACTACTTATAGTTAAATTATCAGCAGTTGTATTTTGAAACTTGAGGTCTTACCTAGGATTGAAAAGTTGAGACTTAATATGTATTCTAAAATTAGCATATTTACAATTTACTTTTTGATATACTGTGATATGAGGGAATTTGAAATGTTTTTTTATCAAAGTGAAGCTCATAATTTTCTTTTTCTTTTTTTCTATTTATTATTCCTACTCAATATTTTACATACCCACCATCCTATAATAAACACTTCTTGGCGGGTTGCTTCTTTCACTTAGTACTGCTTGTGAGTTTCATCCATATTTTGTGTATAGTGGAAGACTGTTGGCTCATCACTTTATAGAACTAGATAAATCCTAATTCTTCTAGGCTACTTTTAATGGGCTGCTTATAGGATTTAACTCAGAGTCAGACAAGGAAAGAAAACCCATATTTGTAGAACTATATGCTGAGTGACGTCCTCACAACATGGCTGCCAGTTATGTAGTATGGCCAAGGACCAGCATTGTTGTAAGTACCTTACATGTATTAATTCACGTAATCATCATGACTGCCTTCTAGAATAAGTGATCTTATTATCGTCATCCAAATTTCCACATCAAGTTACTGAGGCAAGATTAAATTCCTGGGCCAAGGTTCCACGTAGAAATCGTATGACTTGGTATTTGAGTGCAGGCAGTTGGCTTTAAAGGACATGATCTTAATTTTGCCATATTGCCTGTGCATAAACAAGCCATTAAACAACTCATTTAGTTATTACTACTGCTCGATGCTATCTCCATTTTATAGTTTAATAAATGCACATGCAGGTTGTCCAGTGGTGGAGAGTCAGGTCTGTTGCTCTACTCTCCATTTCTTACTTTTGGATCTTTTTTTTTCTTTCACTTTTTATTTTAAAATAATTACAGGTTTACAAGTAGTTTCAAAGATAGGACAAAGAGGTCCCATGCACTTTTGCCTAGTTTCCTCAATGATAATGTTTTGGTATAACTGAAGTTCACTGTCAAACTAGGAAATTGATTTTGGTGTGGTCCACAAACCAAACTTGATTTTTTTATATTGGCTTCTAAACACGCCCGGAGTTCAGACACACAGAGTAAGACGATTAGGTCTCTTTTCTATAGACAAAGGGGAACAAAAAACAACCCAAAACAGTCAAAGAATATTGTGATTCTAGGAATCAAACCCTCATACCTCTATACCTTTAAAAAAAAAAAAAAAGTGGTGTGGGGGGGCTATTTCACCCCTGACAAGCTTAATGGTGAAACGGCAAATGTTCTAATACAGTGTAACCCTATTATATACTAAAATCTCACCTCCATAAAAGGAGAGGAGTTAAGCTGAAGCTCTGTAAAGATACGGACTGAAGTCCTCTTCAATGCATGAGAGCAGTGTCTCTGTGAGAAATCACAGAACGGGAGACCAGATTTGGAAACCTATTGCAGGAGTGTTGCTTGTCCAGCATGCCTCAGAAAATTGATGGCTAGCCTTTCTGAAAGTTTTCCATTCAGCCTGTGGTAGAAACTTTTGCTCTGTGGCATTACAATTCTAAAGATCTTTTCATGGAATTCACTAAAAACTTAGATTCATTGCTCAGAAATGAGTATAAAACCACTTAGTCTATAAGGCAAGAGAGACCTCTATTTGCTCTTGTTAGGCCATAAAGCAATCTCACCCCAGGTACTCCAATAGCTGCAGTGGCATAAGAATGAGAATTGTGCTATGTTCACAAAGATAAATCTTGGTAACTTTTCCCAAGGCGGAAGACTAAGATCAGTCCCATGTTTCTTTCAAATTTGAAAACCAAATTTTGCCTCTATTTAATCCAGAACCTATGCGGTTCGCCCAGTCCATCTATTTACTTATTTTTTGCATTTATAGAGCACCTTTCCTCCAAAGCACTGTCTTTGTCAGACCTGGCTCTTGGAGGAACAATTGATCACAGGGATGTTGTGGAGTTGGCAGGTTAAGCAGAATATCAAACACTCCTTTGTTATTGGAAACGGAAATGAGTTCCCAGGATCTTTAATGTGGAGACACTTGTTTCACTTTTTTAAAGCGTGATTAGTGTAGGAAATTTCTAAAATCTTGGAAAGAAGTAAAATCTTTCGAGTTCTTTATCATAAAACACTTGCAGCTCTAAACAATAATGCCTTTGTTACTAACTTGTAACAGCTCTATAACATATTAAAGTAGGGAAAGTTTCTTATTTGCCAATTTAGACAAGATAGAAAAAAATAGAAACCCCTCTGGGTCATCGGAATTGGGTTTTGGCAGATTTACAGACATTTGATTTGTAGATGTATCTGTCTTTCCAAACTGTGTCATCCCTCCTTTTCCCAGCACACTCCAAAAAACCATCAGGCAATGTTCAAAACTTTGAAAGCACATTGCAGAATATTTTTTTTGACCCATGTGATGACAGTTGGGGGATATTAGCAGGGAGCCGCAGACAGTCCTGTCTCTCCACTCTTGCCCTGACAGCACATTGCTGCAGGAGAAACACACAAGTGCTTTCATATGTTGCCGGAACAGGTTGAAAGGACAGGTGACGGAATATTATAGGTCAAAGAGCATGAAGCCAAGAGTCCAGAAACGACTTCTAGTCTAGGTCCATTGATACTTGCTGTGTGACTTTGGATAACTTATTTGCTATCACTGGCCCTTAGTTTCCAAATTTATACAGTAAAATGGAAATCCTAGATTATCTCTTTGGTCATTTCCCCATGCAGCCTTCTAAGAAACTCCATTCTTAAAAGTCTTGATAATGATAAAGTATATGATATATGAAAATGTGGTGATAAGATTTGATTCTATCATAAGTTAAATATAATTCAACTTAGTTAACATTCAAAACCTATTTGTTGCATATATTTATTAGACACTTAGCATATCAACTGACGTACAGCTAACTCAAAAGTGTATGAAAGAGACACACAGGCCCTTCAGTGAAAGACTGTTACAATCGAGGGAGATAGACAAATGAAAAGTAATCAAATGTTTAATTATAACTGATAAAAGCTATGAGAGAAACACCGTCTGTTACTGAGAGCTTATAACAGAATTTGGCTGTCTAGGCCAGGTATATGGTTTGCTGGCTTTTGTTTGAAAATTCTTTTAGATATTTTGAAGGAGCATATTTCTCTCACATATTTGTTTTAGGAAGAATCAGAACACAGGGCTACAATTTATAAAGCATCCTTTATAGCACCATCTGTATCTTGAAACAATGCATGCAAGCAGTAAATTGCGTCCTAAGAAAAGCCACCTGAAATCATGTTTGGCCTCTCGATGGCAAAACATGGAGAATCCACATGGTTCCCTGCTTTATGCTGGTGCCTTTTGTTCTGGACTATGTTTTCAGAGATGTTGGATGATAGAAATAGTGTTTCCTTCCAGAGCAAAGGGCTTTTTCGCTCATAACCATGGAAGATAGTATCTCTCCCTGAAGTAGAAACAGGCATGCTTACTGTCCAGTACAATGAACATAATGCTCTCCCACTCTCTGGAGAAAGGGGAGATGCATTTAATGCTCATTTGAAAAGATTTGGGTTTGGGGTGCCTGGGTGGCTCAGTCAGTTAAGTGTCAGAGTCCTGGGATTACGTCCCACGTAGAGCTCTCTGCTCAGCAGGGAGTCTGCTTTTCCTTCTCCCTCTGCTGCTCTCTCTTTCTCTGTCAAATAAATAAAATCTTTGAAAAGATTTGGGTTCTCTAGGCTCAAGCTTCCTCTCCATGACACAGTCCTCTGTGTGAATCCAAATATGCAGTTAACATTTGGCCCTCTTCCTGTCATTCCATCAGAATTGGGGCTTGAAGGGCAATGCAAAAATTGCTGATACTCTGGTTGGCGATGTCACTGAGTAGTAACCTGTCCTTTGTCTCATGTCTTCTGACAGCATCCATGAGATTATGACAGGCTAATTTAGTAGTTTGCAAGTAAGGTTTAATTTTAGACCCTCTGAAGTTCTTAATAGTAGCTAAAACAGATGCAAGAATAAGAGTTTTTGTTATTTTGGTGCAGGATGGCAAATACGCAAGTATGTACATATCTATTATTTGTGTCTCACCGAAACAACTGTGACTTGGAAGAGTTCATGATGCTTGTTTTAAGAAGTTCCTTTTGCAGAAGGAATTGCCTATTTCAGTAATTTTGATAATCCATGCTCAGTAGATTTCTAATTATCACTTCCCTAGTACCGTGCAAAGCATTTTACATACATCACTTCTTTTAATCCTCAGAAAAACCAATGAAGTAGGACACATAAAGTCTCATGCCTTAGACAACCATGGCTAGTGTCACTTCTCATCTTGCTCTAGGCCTTTCGGTCATTCCACACCTTATCCACATGGTCACTGTAGTTCTCATCCATGTAGAACAACGGTGGCCCTTGGGAGCTCAGAGCAATCCAGGATTCAACATAAAACTTCATGGCACCATTTTTTTTTCTTCACTGACTGGCATGCTGTGGAGGGACCCTCCTTGTCGGGATGCACAGAGATGAGAAAGTCCACTCTCTGTGAGGATCCACATTATTTAACCTTAGCTCTGTCCTTCATGAGCTCAGGCCAAAACATAAATCTATACCAGCCCAGACAAGCCACAGTCCGTTTCCCAAAACTCATTCCTTGTGGTTGCAGTGGAGTAAATGTATTTTTCTGAAGCCAAATACATTTTGAGGTCGGTTTTCTTGATTTCGAGTATAAATGTTAGTACTAAGTATTTCTATGCATCTACCAATTATCACAAACGGTGTTAGGTACAACACGTATCGGTTTTCACAATAACCCAAAGAAACAAAACTGTTCCAAACAAACTGCTATTTAGGTTAAGCAGTAGAATGTGGTCATTAAAAGCTTTGGTTCTGGAATCAGGCTGGATATGCATTTAAATTCTGGCTGCCCCTTCACTAGCTCTGATGACTCAATTGCTAAGCCTGTTTCCTACATGTATAAGGAGAAAAATAATACCTACTTTATAAAAATATGAGGATTTAATAAGTATGCGTCCAGATGCTTTGAATAATGTCTAATAATAATTGCCTAATAAATGGCTGCTGTTAATCCCAATTTAAGGTGAAAAGTGAGTGAGTCCATGACGACCAGGACTACCAGATAAAATACAGAACATGCAGTTAGACTGAACTTAAAGAAATTATTCATTTTTTACCTTGTTAATTCCAAATATTGTATGGGATCTCCTTATGCTAAAAGTTCTATCATTTTTTTAAAAAGTAGAACTTTAATAAAATGTCCTGGTTTTCTTTGATTGACTCTGGTTCACCTTTGGAAGGGCTCTCAGGGTTCTTCTGGCCTTGTTTCCCAGATGCTTGCTGCAGCTTTTAAGGTGTTTTTTGCTTGTTTTGGGGGTTTTTCTTTTGTTGTTTTTGTGGGGGGGGGTGTGCGTGTGCGCGTGCTCGCGTGTGTGCGTGTATGTGTGTGTGTTTTGTTTTGTTTTTTGTTTCTTCAGCTTTTGTACCTCCTGGAAAACCCGAATGCACAGAGCCTTCCGTTGCGGGCTTTCCAGCGGCACAGAGGGGTAAAGGTGTACTTAATCCCCCAGCTCCCTGCAGGTCTTCTGGAAGACGCCGTCGTTGGTCTTCGAGGGTTTTGGGCATCTTTTTCCTCTGGTTGATGCCCATGAGCAGATAGTGCCTCTGGGCTTTGTCCTCTTGATGTTTTTGCATGTGCTCTTAGTTGTGAATCCTGACAGTTCAGGCAACGAGTCCAGCCTCCAGGGAGTCGGTGTCCTCAGGGTTTGCCACGATTGTGTTCATCAACTGTTCTTGCTCGATTTTTAACTTCTCTTTCTGGTTGGCCATTTCCGAAGACAAGAGTGAGTCTTCTCATGACATCGTCAACCTTCTCAATTACAGGAATGTTCTGGTAGTCTCTGAGCAACATGGAAGGGGGCAGGTCATCTTCTTGGCTGGGCTGGGCTGGACTGGTTTTTGGGTGGCATATCCTCCAAGGGCCAGGAGGATAACAGCCCAAAGAGGAGAGGAAAGGCCCCACTGGGTGAGAGGGAGTCCTGGCACATGCTCTGCTAGGCAGCCCAAGGACAGGGACATGGACGCTGCTTGGGCCTGAAGCAACCTCAGTGTCCTCCATGCTGTCCCCAGCATGGTGACTTGTCACCCCATGGGCTGGCACGAGGGCTGCCGTCCCTTTTGTGGCATGGACCGGGTTCAAAATCATTGATTTTTTTTTTAAATATTGCAATGTAACTAGACATGTTATAATTTTGTTTTCTAAATCTGATAACCCTAACTCAAGGGTAATTTGTCCTAAAGGTCATGCTCTGTCCTTTGCCCCATTAAAGGAAAACGGGTTATTTCTATACTGTCAACAGCATTTTTTCTCATAAATCCCATTTTCCTATGTTTCTCATTATTTTTAAGTGATTGGGAAGTACTTGAAAGAAGGAAGATGTGAAGAAATTCAAATCACACAATATGCTTAGTAGCCTTAGCAGAATTTAAGGAAATAGGAGAAGCTGAATTAAGTGATTTTTTTTTTAAAAGTCAGGTGCTAACTGGCTTGGAAAGCCTGCCTTGAGTTCTCTACTGGGTTAATTAGTCCTATGTTCCCACCTGAGCCCCAACAGTGCTCAGAAATGTTGCTGTGTCACCAAGGTTCTCAAACATGGGCCATCACCAGGATCACTTGGAGGCCTTGTTAAACCAGAGATTGCTGGCCCCCACTCTCAGGGATTCTGAATTAGTAGATCTGGGGCAAGCCGTGAGAATTTGCATTCTAACATGCTTCTGTGTGAGGTTGATGCTGTTAGTCCAGGGGCCACACTTTGCTGACTTTGCTTCTACTCTGTCACTTTATTCCTTTGACTACGTGGCGAGATCTTTAATGGTGACACTAGTGTTGACTTCCCAAAATGCAATTTTCCGAAAGTCATTTCACCAACGATTAGCTCTCCAACTCACTGCAGATTTGTTCTCGGTATATTTGGTTTGTCCGTACCCTGTATCTGTTCTGCCCGTGTTTCTGCCTTAGCATTGGCCCTGAAAAAAATATGGCTGTGGTGAACTCACCTAGATTCTGTACTTGTCAGTCTCTGTGGCTAAGGTATCCACCACTAGATAGAGGTTAAATAACACACACACATACACACATACCCTTATTAAAAGGAAAAGACATCCAATTACCTAAATAGTGACAGGTGCAAAAAGTAAGTGCAAAAGTAAAAGGAAAATTTTTGTTTTCATTTGGTGAAATAGCCTTTCATTGAATTGGTAGGAGACTTTCATTGCTCCTGTATTGCCGTTCAACAAATTGACTTTGATCTTTTTGGGGGGCAGGAATTGTGTCTTTTTATATATTCACATGACATTAAACAATATATAGCACTTCTAAGTACTTAATAATTTTTGTGTGATTATTGAATAAATGAATTTATACAGCTCAATTAGGCACGTTATTCTTGAACCTTATGACTGATTAAGGAATATCATTCAAGTATCACACTGGAAGGAAATTAGCAGTTTTTCTGTAAGGTGGGCCAAATAGTGACCATTATTGATTTAATACAATATTTCCAAATGAAAAATGTTTCTTGGGAGTAACTTTTGTTCTTTGAGGCTGTGATTTAGTAAATTCTAATTTTTCTTCTGGCAACAGTTCTTTTACTGATCTGAAGTACAAGGATTTTACAGAAGTTACAAATAGCATTAAAAAAAGGTCAAAATCAGGTTGTCTACATTATTATTCTGTCTCTTGAAGCTATAGTAATGTGGGTCTTTCTACTGAGCTGGGAGACTTTTGGTTATACTGGAAGGTATGTCAAGGAGATGCTGATGATCAGAATTAATTTCAGGGGCTTAAGCAGCATAGTTGAACATGTGGAAGAGAGAGTTGCTCTCTCTCTATGTGCTACCAATGAGGAATTTCCTTTAGTCCTCTCTTACATAGTTTGGGAGGAAAGTAGTATATGTTCTGGAAATCTTTCAAAAACTAATAACCTTCTCAAAGTCATCTTACATCATAGAATCTCATAATTGGAAGGGACTTGAAATATTACATGACTAAAATACAACCAAAATAGAACTTCCTTTTATATTATCCCTGTCTATTTTTCTCTCAGGCGGCAGGGAGCTCACTAATGTACGAAGCGCCTACCCAAGAGGATTATTTGCAATAAAATTATTTTTTGTCTTGGGCTAAAATCTGATTTTACTAATACTTTCCAATACTGATAGTTCATTTAGAGACTTATTATCTCAATATGTATAGTCATACCCATTTCTGAACAAGGAACTGGGCTACAAAGTTGAAAAGCTACGGTCTTTGATTTCTATGATCTTATAGGTTAGTGGGAAAAGAAACATGGAAACAAATGATTACCATGCAAAGAAAGAGTGACCTAATGAGGGTACATACAAAGTGCAGTGAGTACTTACTAGGAGTCCCTAAATCAGCCTTGAGGGATAGAGAAAGCATCGTGAGTAGGTAATATTTTAATTGATATTTAAAGAATAAGTTGCACTGTAGGCTGGGAAATAGCATGTGCAAAGGCCAAAATACTGAGAAAAATTGTTCCGAAGCATAGACTGTGTGCATGTGTGTTGAGGGGAGGCAGAAGGAGGAGGCTGAAAGTGAAGAACTGCAGGAATGGCAGGACACAAAATACTGGCTTCACCAGGGAGTTTGCTAAAAATGCAAACGCTCACCCTGACCTACTGGTCAGAATCTGCATTTTAACTGGATCCCCAGGTGGTGCTTTTATATATTAAAGTTTGAGAAGCATTCTCTAAAACAAAAGCCTGGCTGGGAATGCCCTACATTGAAGCACAAAGCCCCAGAAGAAAACACCAGAGGTTCTTTTCCCAGCTCAGTTGTTCAGAGTCGAAGAGGGGGGAATAATTCCAGTTTAGACACATTGAAGAGTTTGATCTGTCTGTGGAAATCTCACTGAAAAACCCGTTATATATAGTACCTGAGAGCTCATGATGGATCATTTCAGCAACCATCAGAACATAGGAAATAACATAGAACATTTTCAAGCCCACTTCTTCAGTTTGAATCATTTGGTAACTAGTCTAAAAACATGGCTTCAAACAATCCTCTCTCTCTCTCTCTCTCTCTCTCTCTCTCTATATATATATATATATATACTACTATTTACACCAAGAGGTGGGGCTTACTTACCTTCTCCTTGAAACTGGACTTCCCTTGAGACTGGCTTTGCCAACGAGAAGGCTTCAGAAGTGACATCCAAGGACTTTCTTTCTTTTTTTTTTTTTAAAGATTTTATTTATTTGACAGAGATAGAGACAGCCAGCGAGAGAGGGAACACAAGCAGGGGGAGTGGGAGAGGAAGAAGCAGGCTCATAGCAGAGGAGCCTGATGTGGGGCTCGATCCCAGAACGCCGGGATCACGCCCTGAGCCGAAGGCAGACGCTTAACCGCTGTGCCACCCAGACGCCTCCCCAAGGACTTTCAAGCCCAGGCCTTAAGAGAATGAGCATCAAGGGATACCTAGCTGGCTTTGTAGGAAGAGTGAGCAACTTTTAAACTTGCAGCCATAAGTTCAAGCCCCATGTTGGCTGTAGAGGTTACTTAAACACATAAAGCTTTAAAAAGAGGGTGTGTATCTTCTTCCTTTTTCTCGAAAGTCTAAACAGCATGGAAAGGACACGTGGAAGAGAACTGAGGCACTCCCGTCGTTATAAACAGCTGAGCTCCCAGCTGACAGCCAGCACCAATGCCAGCCATGTGAATGACCCATCTCAGATGTGACAATCAGGGCTCAGGCTACCATAGCCCCAGCTACAGTCACATGGAATGGAGCTACCAGGCTGAGCTAAGTTCAGTCAACCCACAGAGCCATCATATATAGTAAAACCATGGTGGTTTTATGCAGTTAAGTATTGGGGGTGATTTGTTGCACAGTAGTGAACAATAGAAACAAGATAGCTCCTCCCATTTTTTAAGCAGTCTTATCTTTAAGCAGTTGGACACAGGGCAGGCCTCCATTTGAAAATGAACAAAAAACATGCTTACGTACATATTAATACATGGTGGCTGAAAAGAAAAAATTGGCAATGCTTACTACTTGCAATTAAAACCCAGGCACAAATTTGGAGGAGTCACTTGGTACTATTCGTTGATTTTACCCTCCAGTGATCTTTTCTCCTCCCACCGCTCATTCTTACTGCTATTGCTTTAGTTCAGTTGGTCTGTGAATAACATAGAGTACAGTGAAGATCTTTATACTTTCAGTTTTGCTGGCTTAATCATCTTCCATAATGCCACCAGAGTGATCTTCCTAAAAATTGTTTCAAACAAAGAATTCAATGTTCTATCATTGACTATAGAATTAATAAAACCATTTGTTGACTCATTCATTCATTCATTCATTCATTCATTCATTCATTCATTCAGTTATGCTCCTTACCAAAGCATGAAGGTTGTTCATGATTTAGTTCAATCTAATTTTCCAGTCATCCGCAGTCCCTCCTTGAAACCTCCTCTGTGAGTTTTTGGTTCTGTCTACACTGAACAATCTTCTGCTCTCCACATCTTTGGCACGAACTTTCACTCCTCTATGCATTTTCCTGGGTTTTATTGTTCTATGGTAATTGTAAACATCCTTCAAGTTTCAGGAGAAATACCACTTCCTTCGTTAAGGGTTTTTCTATACTCAGAGCTAATGGCGCACTTCCCTTGACCCTAGTGTCGTTTTTTAGCTATTTTCACCAACTTGAAAGCATATTGTGCGTACACGGTGTTGCATACTTGGCACACAATGTGTCTCTGAATCCACAAGGCAGAGAACAACAAAACAAAAAAGCTAGAGGTAGTGTTACTATTTCCATTTCATAGATTAGAAAACTAAGACCCTTGGGGATTATGTAACTTGCGCAAAGTCATGGAGTTGTTATGCTGTAAGCTAGAATTCTAGTCCAGGCTTGTCTGACTCAAATGTTAAGTTAAATGTTAAGTACCAAATTATGTTATCTTCTTCTATAGAGGCCATTTTAGTCTCGTTTGTATCCTTAATAATCATTAAACATCTGTCTCCCGCTAGATTTGAAGTCCCTTTAAAGAGAGCTCCCACAGTCTCTGCACTTAGCAGGGTGCTCACCACTACTTTGCCAAGCGATTTGCCAAATTGATAAACATTAATCCAGGTTAGGGAGGTATGCCATTTAAAAGAACTTTCTGTATGCCTTATGCTGTTTGAGTTCCCAAGGAGGAGAGAGAAGAAAAATTACACCCTGGTGTTCCCTGACTTGAAGTTTATAATAAAACTGAAAAAGAAGACAGATGTTACTACCACCCCACCAGTATGGATGGAGTTAAAAAACAAAAAACAAACAAACAAAAAAAAACCTCTAGCAAAGCTCCTTTTCCAATTAATCACTCTCTCTGCAAGTATTTCCCACATATTTCCTATCCCTTCTGTGTTAATAGGGACCAGTGTTCCCAAAGTTGATATGCATTTCTATGGCAGGTGTTACCCAAGAAAGGAGGGGATAAAGGCACTTACTTCATGGTAAAGTCTAATAATAGACAACTTATTCACCTGGCATTTACTGCATTAACATTCAGGATGAGCTCATTGTTTTGGCAATCAGCATATGCTTACTCTGATCACAGTTTCCTTCCATTTCACACTATCCTGTTCCCCATCCTCTGACCTCATGCAAGCTCTTCCTTTATCCCTGTGTAAGTACTAGCAATGATAGCCCTGGTAATAAGATTAAAGATTACCAAAGGAAAGCATACGTTTTTGGTAGGATACAGAAACATTGAAAACAGGAATACCTCAAGGGTTCTCCACTGTCTTTACCGAATGTCCCAGGTTTTATCCACCACAATGAAAAGATGATGTAGGCTCTGGATCCTCTCCTTAAGAAAAATATCCTTCAACAATCTTTTACATGGTTTCAGTGGGATGTTTCATGAACTACCGGGGATGCAAGGACTTCTTATTCATAATCATAGTCTTGGAGGAATAAAAAAGATTTCCTTGCATGAGTAAGAGGCCCATTCCCCTTCCCAATCTATGCCCTAACCACGTGTCCTGAGTCCTTTCTGGCCATGTCTCATCCTTCTCTTCATGTTCTAAAAGTTTCTGATCTTTTTGATTGATCATGGAACTTTGTGACTTCATGCATCAGTATATTTGCATATTCTGAGCTCTCCAGGGTTCTCCCACAATGAATACTTATAATCAACCTTTCAGACCTAGCTTAAACACTAAATACTTTGAAATCCTTTCCCACATTCTGGGCCGACTTAGTCTTTTCTTTCCATATATTCCCATTACATCTTCCAGAAATGACCATCAAACTGCACTGTAATTGCTACTCTATGTCCTCACATAATAGTCCTCCTTTAGGGCAGGAATCCTGTTTATACATTTTTGCATTCCTGTAACCTAATATCTGAAGGAACGCATCAAATTTTCTGTTCAACCATAGCTATAATGTAGCTCTCTATTTTAATAGCTTTGCGGGAGAGAACACTGAATTGACTGAATTTAAATCCTCTGGCAACTTATAGCTATTTGGGCAAGGAGAGGAAGGTCTATAGTCAGAGGCAGCCATTTCCTCCAGGACCACACATCTTGGGGGATTCTGCAAAAGGGAGATACAAATCCAAATAGATGGGATTGCCAGTGGCTAAGAGAAGGGAGTGTGAGGAGTTATTGTTTGATGGGTAGAGAGTTTTAGCTTTGCAAGATGAAAACAATTCTGGAGATGCCGGTGTGATGGTTGCACAACAGTGTATAATGACACTGAACAGTACACTTAAACATGCTTGAGAGGATAAACTTCATGTTATGTGTATTTAAAATTTTAAGATAACTAAAAAAATGCAACTATGAAAGAGGATATTGACAATCGAAAAATGGTACGTGTCTGTAACAGGGCCCAAGAGAAGAGCTAAGAAATCACTTTCAACTCTGGAGGCTTTGCTGCTGTGGGGTCTTAGAAGAATCACTTTACCTCTCTGAGATGCAGAGTAAGATCAGATTGCTTTTGGCCCATCACTCTTCTGTTTCTGCTGTCTGACCCTGTGCAGCTTTTTTGGTGTCTCTTTGGTTTCTGGGTCTGCTCTTCTAAACTTCCATCAATGGATGGGTCCCTAATAACTTTCCAGTCAGTGATTTCTCTGCTTAAGATAGCCAGTCTATTTTGTTTGCATGTAACCAAAAACTCTGAGTAATAAAGATTTTTATTTAAACAAGTCTTTAAGGAGAGATCCTAAGAGGGGAAGAGCATCCAAAATAAGGTGCAGGGACCTTGTGATGTTATCTCATCCCATATAGAGATTTTCTCTAAATACACGCTTTTAATTATTCCTGAGAAGACCTGAGGTTTTATTGAACTAAGGTTTGTGTAAATCATCTTTCAAGAATCATCACCTTTTAAAATTGTCATACTCTCATGCCTTCCTTGACATTTCCCACTACCTCAGTGCTTTTCTGACATCTCCCACAACACTCTTCTTAGTTAACAAACTTGTCTTCAATGCTTTGTTGACTCGTCTGTGCCCCTGACTCAAGTGAGGTTTCCATGAGAAAAGAGATATATATTAAATATGTCTACCTTTTGTACCTAGGGAGTGCCTGGAATCTCGATCAGTAATGAAAGAATTAATGAGGAGGAATGTGAGTGGATGAGTAAAGGAATTGTTGAGTATAGTCAGTTTGGACTGAAGAACTCTACTGGATTCTGTTCACCTTTCAATTGATTTCCCTTTCCCCCTCAAGCTTTCTGGACTGCATACATTCTTTTTGAAGTCCTATTACCACAGTCAACATTTGCACCATGGCTAATAAATTAGCATCACTTTGAAAACAAAAATGATTCCATTTTGCACTTGGAATGTGGTCTGAGAATTAGAAAGGGCAGGGGTGTTACTTGCCCTGAGGCCTGGAAAGTCTCTTGGTGTTTTATTAGGTAACAATTTCTGTTTTTACTGGATTTGCTGGTCACTAGCCCCTGGGAACCTGAATGAATGCCAAGAGTAAAAAAGAAAACAGCATGCTCCCTGCTACCTAGAGACCAAAGAACCTCCTATCTATTATTGAAATTAGAGGCATCTATGATGGTAATTCTGAGCTTGGCTTCTTAAAGGGAAAAGGCAGACAGAAGTAGGTCAATGTTATGACTTGGCTAGAAGCAATTGGTACCAGGTTCCCTTCCTGCTGGTCCTGCTTGTGGGAAAGTCTCAGAAAAGAGGGAGATAGAAATGTCCGTTTCTCAGGATGACTTTTTAAATCATGAATATCACAGAGGCAATCAGAAAATGAGTTCTCTTTTTTAAAACATCACATTTAAAACATGTTAAAAACACATGTATTTCACAGAGGCATTCAGAGAATGGATTCTCTTTTTGGTGATGTGAGATTATCAGGAAAGTAGCCCTAATTTTTCAGAACTTTAGGGGTGATTTGATACTACAGTTCTGGTCTTGTTCCTTCTTAAAACCCATATTGGGCTCTTTCATAAATCATCCCTTCGGTTATGTTGGAAACCAGAGCAGCTCTCTATCCTGGACCATAATATAGTGGCTGGAGCATTAACTCAGGAGTAAGAAGATCTAGGACAGACTCTATCTCCACCTTTAGCAGATAAGCGACTCTAGCTAAGTTAGGTAACATCTCAGAGCTTTGGTTTCCTGGACTTGTAAATCAATGATTTTGATGACTGTCCTACTTAACTACCTTTCTACCTATGCTTTTAAAAGCCACAGAGGATGAAGTCTGTCAAAATATTTGGTAGGCACAAAGACATCGTCAAAGTGGAAGAGATGACAAGAATATTAATGGGGGGAGAGGAAAGGCTAGTTTTCCCTTTGTTCCCCAGTTGGCCTCCCAACAGCCTCCAGAAAACCATGGCACCTTAAGAGTGAGGCTATAGAAAGTATGGGGTAGAGAAACAAACCCAGGGTTTGGTGATAGGCAGGTTTGATTCAAATCAACAAGGAATCTATTTTCTGAAAATTAATTTCCCCATTTGTAAAACAGATGATAATGCCTACAATTTTAGGGTTCTTAAATACAGGAATAAATGAAATAGTGGAACAAAACTGTGCCTGAAACATGGGAGGTCCTTGATTTTAACTTCTCTATCTCTCTCTCTCTCTCTCTCAGGATTTTAAGGGGGTTGGAATAAGAGGAGTGATAGAAATGGTGGAAATTCTGCTATGTGTTACCCATGGTCTCTATAGACATTTGCCCAATTGATTTTGACTGTTACTGTTAATTAAAGGATACTAAGAGGGGTTTCACTGAGAAATCAGAAATGTAGCCAAAAAAAAAATTCCTTAAGAGAAAAATAGTACCATCAACCCATCAACAGTGAATAAGAGCACAGGTATACAAAGTCACCCGAGAGATATAATAATTCTCCAGACGAAGGTTATGACTTTAACCCGATTAAATATATTTACATAGTTTAAGGAAATGGCCCCTGAGTTTAAGGGATGGTGGTCAGGTAACAAAAACATAGAGGAAAAAACAGTGATGTAGGTGGCCAATAGCACAGTCCTTTTTAGTTTGGTTCTCTGATGATGAATTATTGGCAAAGAGACTCTAAGTATTATGGCCCCATTGGCAAGGTCACCCTCAAGCTGGGGAGGAGGCCTGTGTTAGTCTTATAGCGGGCAGCTCAGTATAGGAATTTCACAGCTGTATACGTATCACATACAGAAATTACTGCTGTGTCGTAACACAGACTGAGGTTTAAATCTTGGCCCTGGCATTGACTAGCAGAGTAAATGTGGCCAGGCTATTGAACTTCTTAACCCTCAGTTTTCTAATCTGCAAAATGGGGATAATATACTCAACTCATAGGGCTGCACCCCGTAGGACTGTAGTGCCATCAATGAGCAATTCAGGAGATGAAATTGGGTGGGGTTGCCATGGTCCTTTCTGGCTCATTCAGAAACTTCAATTCATTAGTTCATTAAACTAAATTATTAAAAAAAAAAGTTTCTTAGTTTCTTGGAATTTAGCATGTCCGGAGGAGGGCTTGTTAAAGCTCAGATTATTGAGCCCCACCCCCTCAGAGTGTCTCATTCAGTAGGTCTGAGGGTGGGAGCCTGATAATTTGCATTTCCAACAACTTCTCAGATGATGCTGATGTTGCTGGACTGCAGACCTCATTTTGAGAATCACTGCTCCCAAGTGGGCATCTACACGGATGTCCATTAGGATATATATATATATATATATATATATATATATATATATATATATTTATATGAGAACATATGTTTTGAGTGTCTG